>NW_027200261.1:0-22559 GCF_038502225.1 Cherax quadricarinatus | reverse complement strand
CAGAGAACTTTTACTGCACATATTAGTTCCATCAAACACCTTAACTACTGGAAATGCTTGGAAGCACTTGACTTGTACTCACTGGAGCGCAGGCGAGACAGATACATCATAATCTAAACCTGGAAGATCCTGGAGAGACTGGTCCCTAATGTGCACACAGAAACCACTACCTTTGAAAGCAAAAGACTTGGCAGGCGATGCAACATACCCCCAGTGAAAAGTAGGGGCGCCATAGGTACACTAAGAGAAAACACAATAAGTGTCTGGGGCCCAAGACTGTTTAACAACCTCCCACCAGCCATAAGGGGAATTAGTAATAGGCCCCTGGTTGTCTTCAAGAGGGAGATGGACAGATACCTAAAGTCAGTGCCAAATCAGCCGGGCTGTAGTTCGTAAGTTGGACTACATGGGGCCGGAAGTAACAGCCTCGTTGATCAGGCCCTGTTCCACCAGGAGGCCTGGTCATGGAATGGGCAGCAGGGATGTTGATCCCCAAAATGCCTTCCAGGTAGACTCCAGGAGTATACACTATATATATTCAAACGGCTTCAGGAAGAAATCCAAATATTCTTCCTTGAAGCCTTTTTATCCACTTCTCCGAGGCTATGGGTCCCACAATTTACACCAGAGGTGGACCCCATCCTATATATATATATATATATATATATATATATATATATATATATATATATATATATATATATATATATATGTATATATGTGGTGCGGAATATGTAAAACTGTTCAGTTAGCAAGAACTCATTTAAAATTAAGCTCTTTCTAAAATTTTCTCGTGTACGTTTAAAGATATATTTTTTTTCATTAATATTGATGTAAAAATTTATAATTTTTCACCAAAAGGAACTTAGAAAACTTACCTAACCTTATTATAACAAGACCAATTTATTTTAGCCTAACCCAACTAAATATATTTTATATTTGTTTACAATAATTTAATACTAAACAAACACAGTGAAATATATTTTTTTCGTTAGGTTCAGAATGATTTTGGCGAAATTATTGCATACACAAATTTTCACTTGTCCTATATGGCAAGATGAGCGTTGCTATTTATGCCAAGATCGCGAGTTCTGCCTATTCGGCACGACATATATATATATATATATATATATATATATATATATATATATATATATATATATATATATATATATATATATATATATATATATATATACTGCAAACTTAAACTTTCTATCAACCCGGTGTATCAACACATCTAAGAATGGAAGTTTAAAGTTCACCTCTTTCTCCACGGTGAATTTAATAGACGTGACTAAAGCGTTAAGTCTTAGTAAGAATGTATCAATGGTCATATCATTTGGCCAAAGACACAAGATGTCATCCACATATCTGAACCATTTATGTCTACATGTTTACATGTCTACATATCTTTCAACAGTCTAGCCTCGAGAAATTCCATATACATATTGCTCAATAAGAGGCAAAACGGATTACCCATAGCCATTCCCTGTTTTTTGTCATAGTATTTTCACTCGAAGTCAAACTTGCAATCAACTACACACAGAATAATCACTTCAGTAATGGCATATTTATCAAAATAAAAAAAGAACTCATCTAATTCTTCTTGCAATTAAGATAGCAAGTCGGATCAAAACTTATTAGTATAAAATCATTCGACATGTTGATATTTTGCAATTTGTCCAT
Organism: Cherax quadricarinatus; assembly: GCF_038502225.1. Lineage (NCBI taxonomy): Eukaryota > Metazoa > Arthropoda > Malacostraca > Decapoda > Parastacidae > Cherax > Cherax quadricarinatus. The sequence goes on along the minus strand of NW_027200261.1, from coordinate 20,870 downwards.
GAGATAACATTTTTTTTTAAGTGGGCTTCAGAAATGTTGCCAAGCAAATGAGTTAATAATTTTACTAACCATTTTGATAAGGCATATGATGCCGTCCCTACAGAGATAATAACAGGTCTGGCTGGAAAACCAGGCTTGTGGGTTTTAATCAATCCGTCCATGTAAGGCAGAGTCGCAGACCTCGCCTACAACAGTCAAAAATTGGCTCTTATACGAATGCATTAGATTGTCTTAAATGTAATGCCACATCTAGGAATTAGGGCCTACTTTTTTTTTGCAGTTTCTGAATTTTGAACCAGAGTTTCCCTCAGAATCATGTGGGATGAATAACTGTGGCTGTCTTCCTTGTAATTCCAGATGCCTCCCTCTTTAAATGAGTTTATTTTACTGAGATCCACTTTCTTCTGCTTAACTTTTAGAAGTCTCCCCTTTAAATGCTCCCGTTTTCTCGTCCCTTTAAATGTTCCCGTTTTCTCGTCCCTTTAAATGTTTCCGCTTTCTCGTCCCTTTAAATGTTCCCGTTTACCCGTCCCTTTAAATGTTCCCGTTTTCTCGTCCCTTTAAATGTTCCCGTTTTCTCGTCCCTTTAAATGTTCCCGTTTTCTCGTCCCTTTAAATGTTCCCGTTTTCTGGTCCCTTTAAGTGGACCCGCTGAAGGAAGGTAACTACATAACTGCCAGTGACTTCTACATCACTAAAAAATATAATTTTGTACGTAAAATTACTTATATCAGAATATGACCAATTTTTTATTATTTCCACGTTACTTTCAGTTACATTACTGTTATAATATTAATGCTTGTGGGATTTTTCTAATGCTATAATATTCATTCTTCTGGTTGTGGGCACTGGTATACCTGGGGCACTTCCAGTTACTCTCTCTCTCTCTCTCTCTCTCTCTCTCTCTCTCTCTCTCTCTCTCTCTCTCTCTCTCTCTCTCTCTCTCTCTCTCTCTCTCTCTCTCTCTCTCCCTCCCTCTCTCTCTCTCTCTCTCCCTCTCTCCCTCCCTCTCCCTCCCTCTCCCTCCCTCTCCCTCCCTCTCCCTCCCTCTCCCTCTCTCCCTCTCCCTCTCCCTCTCTCTCCCTCTCTCTCCCTCTCTCTCCCTCTCTCTCCCTCTCTCTCCCTCTCTCTCCCTCTCTCTCCCTCTCTCTCCCTCTCTCTCCCTCCCTCTCCCTCCCTCTCCCTCCCTCTCCCTCCCTCTCCCTCTCTCTCCCTCTCTCTCCCTCTCTCTTCCTCTCTCTCCCTCTCTCTCCCTCTCTCTCCCTCTCTCTCCCTCTCTCTCCCTCTCTCTCCCTCTCTCTCCCTCTCTCTCCCACTCTCTCTCTCTCTCTCTCTCCCTCCCTCTCCCTCCCTCTCCCTCCCTCTCTCTCCCTCCCTCCCTCTCTCTCTCTCCCTCCCTCCAATGAATACATCCAGTGTGATCGTATTAACGCAGACATCCTAATTTTTCTGCAATTTTGCAAGCTCCTGATGTTCAGATTGCAACACGAAAGGCCTATATATATATATATATATATATATATATATATATATATATATATATATATATATATATATATATATATATATAGTCCCTCAAAGTTGAGGGACTGATTACCTCATTCTCCTCCTGTTCTTCAAGTTTCTCCTATGTATGGACTGATGAAGCCACTGTGTGGCGAAACGTTTCCTCAATAAAGATACCCAAGAGCTGCACATGTGTCTAATTTAACAACATGTCGGTTCTTTGAACCATTCATCTACAATCCTGTCAGCCACTGCAACTTCTTGGGATCTTAATACTTGGGAATTCTTCGCTTGCCTAACCCTTGGGCACGACCTACTTCCACATTGAACAAATGTGACACCACCTACGACTGCTGCACCTCTCCTGCCATACGGTTTATAAGCTGCTTCTCCGCTCATCTGCCGTATTCTATTCAAGATTGATGGACTGACCACATCGACTCAAGGTTGAGGGACTGATTACCTCATTCTCCTCCTGTTCTTCAAGCTTCTCCTATGTATGGACTGATGAAGCCACTGTGTGCCGAAACGTTTCCTCAATAAAGATACCCAAGAGTTGCACATGTGTCTAATTTAACCACACACTTCTTGATATAAATCCCAGTAATCTATTTGCCTTATTACGTACGCTTAGGCATTGCTGTCTTGGTTTAAGGTTTCTGCTCACCATAACCCCCAAGCCCTTTTCGCAATCTGTATGGCTAAGTTCTACATCATTTAACTTATAAGTGCTAGGGTTATGGATACTCCTGAGCGTCAGAACCTTGCATTTATATACATTGAACTGCATCTGCCACTTTTCTGACCTAGAATAGAGTTTGTTTAAATCCTCCTGAAGTTCCCTAACATCTACGTTTGAATTAATTTTCCTACCTATCTTTGTGTCATCGGCGAATTTGCTCATATCACTAGTAATTCCCTCATCAAAATCATTGATATATGTTATAAACAACAACGGGCCCAAGACTGATCCCTGTGGAACTCCACTTGTCACAGATCCCCACTCGGATTCAACCCCATTTATGGACACTCTCTGCTTCCTGTCTGTGAGCCATGACTCGATCCACGAGAGCACTTTCCCCCAATGCTATGAGCTGCCACTTTCTTTAACAGTCTATGGTGCGGAACTCTATCAAAAGCCTTACTAAAATCTAAGTAAATAGTATCAAATTCTTTATCGTTGTCAACAGCCTCAAAAGCTTTACTGAAGAAAGTTAATAAATTAGTTAGACAAGACCGGCCTCTTGTGAATCCATGCTGAGTATCATTAGTCAAGCTATGCTTATCGAGATGGCTTCTTATAATCTGAGCTATAATTGACTCTAGTAATTTGCCTACAATTGTGGTCAGGCTTATTGGGCGGTAATTTGACGGCAACGACTTGTCCCCTGCTTTAAAAATAGAAATTACATTAGCCATCTTCCACATATCAGACACTACACCTGTTTGAAGAGATAAATTAAAAATAGTAGTTAATGGTTCACATAGTTCCATTTTGCATTCCTTAAGAACCCTTGAAAAAACCTCATCAAGACCCGGCGACTTATTTTGCTTCATTCTGTCTATCTGCTTCACAACCATTTCACTAGTGACTGTGATGTTACATAATTTATCTTCTTCAGACCCACTATAAAAAATAATTACTGGAATATTGTTAGTGTCTTCCTGTGTAAAAACCGAGAGAAAATAATTATTTAAAATCGAGCACATTTCATTCTCTTTGTCAGTAAGATGCCCAGAGTTACTTTTAAAGGGGCCTATCTTATCTGTAACTTTTGTTCTATAGACCTGGGAAAAACTTTTTGGGTTAGTTTTCGAATCCTTAGCAACCTTAGTTTCATAGTCCCTTTTAGCTTTTCTTATCCCCTTTTTAACGTCCCTCTTAATGTCAATATACTGATTCATAAGATGACCCTCACCTCTTTTGATACGCCTATAAATTCCCTTCTTATGCCCTAGTAGATATTTCAGCCTATTATTCATCCATTTTGGGTCATTTCTATTTGATCTAATTTCTTTATAAGGGATAAACGTTCTTTGAGCAGCATGTATAGTGTTCAGAAAACTGTCATATTGATAGCTCTCTTCGTTACCCCAGTCAACAGATGATAAGTGTTCTCTAAGCCCATCGTAATCTGCTAAGCGAAAATCTGGGACTGTTACTGAGTTATCGCTACTATCGTACTTCCATTCAATGCTAAATGTAATTGATTTGTGGTCGCTAGCACCCAGTTCCTCTGAAATATCTAAATTATTAACAAGGGATTCATTGTTTGCCAGAACTAAGTCAAGCAGGTTATTTCCCCTTGTAGGTTCTGTCACAAACTGCTTCAAAAAACCAATCCTGAACTACTTCTAAGAAGTCGTATGATTCTAAATTCCCAGTCAAGAAATTCCAATCAATATGACTAAAGTTAAAGTCTCCTAGAATTGCTATATTATCGTGTCTTGTGGCCCTAACAATTTCCTCCCATAGTAGTCTCCCTTGGTCCCTATCTAAGTTTGGGGGACGGTATATCACACCTAAAATCAGTTTTTCATGCCCCTCTGAAAATTCTATCCAAACAGACTCTGTATGTGTTACTTCAGACTTAATACACGTTTTTATGCAACAGTTCAAGCGATCTCGGGGATTCAATGCCACCCCACCCCCTTCCCGATACTTCTATCTACTTGGAACCATTTAAAACCCTGAATGTGACATTCTGCAGGCATGTCCCGACTTTTTGAATTAAACCATGTCTCAGCTATGGCAAATACATCAATGTTACCTGCACTAGCAACTAATCTCAATTCGTCCATCTTATTCCTAGCACTACGGCTATTAGCATGATATACATTGAAAGACTCTCCTTTCTCTTTACCCTTCCTGCTCGTTTCTGTTTTTCTACTAAACCTATTACTGTCCTTATCACCCAATATCACTGGCTTTTCAATATCTACCTCGTTCTGCTTATTACTAGTACCCCTGGAACTCATAATATTACTACACTGGGACTTCACTGTTTTCCTGCCAAAACCCATACCACTAACTATTCCTAGTTTAAAGTCCTAACAGCTCACTCCACTGCAGTTGCCAGTGCCACCACCCCAGACCTAGATAAGTGAACCCCATCCCTGGCATACATGTCATTTCTGCCATAGAAGCGGTCCCAGTTGTCAATGGCAGAAATGACATGTATGCCAGGGATGGGGTTCACTTATCTAGGTCTGGGGTGGGGGCGGCACTGGCAACGACAGTGGAGGGAGCTGTTAGGGCTTTAAACTAGGAATAGGAATAATAACAATAATAATAATAATATCAATAAAAAGAAGAAGAAGAAGAAGAAGAAGAAGAAGAAGAAGAAGAAGAAGAAGAAGAAGAAGAAGAAGAAGAAGAAGAAGAAGAAGAAGAAGACACAAATAAGCCACACTTAGGAGAGAAGTTGAGTCATATTATTATTATTATTATTATTATTTTCAGTAATAACTATTTAGATAAGACACATAGGCAACATTTAGGCAACTTTATTCCGAAACGTTTCGCCTACACTGTAGGCTTCTTCAGTCTTAGTTCCAGACTTTGGAACAGAACTTCTCCAGGCTGAGGGACTGACAACCTCAAATCTACGACTTCAAGGGTGATGGACTGATTACATCGTCTTCACATCTCTACTGCTCCTGCCTACTTTCTGTACTCGACTGAAGAAACCTACTGTGTAGGCGAAACGTTTCGGAATAAATTTGCCTAAATGTTGCCTAAGTGTCTTATCTACCAACATGTCGGTATTGTATACCATTTGATAATCAATAACTATTTAATGGAAAGGTATAATATAAATACATTTTTTTTTTGAGTTTTGCTTTCAGCAAATTAAATCTGTTTGACAATTTGGAAAACTCTGTTTCTTTATATCTTCTCTTGCTGTGGACTGGTCACCTACACAGGACGCTTGAATATTGCACCTGACAAGAGACTGACGAATTCTTTAGGAGTGACACGTCTCGGAAAAGAAGGAACGAAACACTTTTTGTTTGTGGGGGAACTATACATTTACTGCTGGATTGTGCTGCAGTCCATTGTATTGAAATATGCGACATCTCCCACGGTTGACTTTCACAAGAGTCGAGAGCCAAATTCCCTTGAACCATGATGACAGTGGGAGGAAATGTCATTGTGAAAATTAGACACACTTGCAACATCTTGGAACAACGTGTCAGACACTGCAATATTGTGGACACTTGGTACAGAGGTCATCTACACTTCCACTGGGGATTCCAGCCTACCACTGACAATGTCTTCGGCTGCTGCACGTCCTGCACCTGTCGCCAGTAAGAACATTAGAAAGAAGGAACACCGAAGCAGGCCTACTGGCCTATGCGAGGCAGGTCCAATTCTCCTACAGGCTTAAACCAACGCCTTAACCTAGCCAGGTCAGGAAGGAGCACGGCATCTGACCTTGAAGCACAAGCTAGTCAGGCCAAACTTACACCTACCCACACCCACTCATGTATTTATTTAATCTATTTTGAAAACTACGCAACGTCTTAGCTTCTATGACGGTACTCGGGAGTTTGTTCCACTCATCCACAACCAGTGCTTTCCTATATCCTTCCTGAATCTATGTTCCACGACTATTCTTCAGTTCCTTCCAGACTAGGGTGCTCTTTACCAACTTCAAGGCTGAAGGGACCGATTACCTCATTTTTTTGTATATAATTCTTCACATTATGTCCTTGGTAGGTAAGACACATAGGCAACAGTTAGGCAACTTTATACCGAAACGTTTCGCCTACTGTGTAGGCGAAACGTTTCGGAATAAAGTTGCCTAACTGTTGCCTACGTGTCTTACCTACCAACCTGTCGGTATTGTATACCATTTTGATATTCATATTATGTCCTTATATTAACAGAGCCACTGGTTGGCGAAACGTCTACAAATAAAGATACCCAGATGTTGCACACTTGTCTATCACGTACAGTATGTCGATGTATTGACTCTGGTGGTCAGCAAGTATCGACACGCCTTCTACACCACCTTCCTCTCTACACCATCTTTAATTGCATTTTTTCTTGTTTTTTATTTTATTTAAATGTGTCAGATATCTCATATTTATTTTAACTTTCCCTTTACCTTTAAATTATTTCGATTAATTTTTTTTTTATTATTCCTTTGCTATGGCAGTAATTTTCACTACATTATTTTTCAACATGCCGGCCGTCTCCCACTGAGGCAGGGTGTCTCGAGAAAGAAACTTTGTAATAATAATAATAATAATAATAATAATAATAATAATAATAATAATAATAATAATAATAATAATAACAACATATTGCAATGTATGAACATTGGGATCAGTAATGATAATTTCACTAATTCGTTCGTCAACTAACTGGGTGTGCGACTAGGTAAATGGTTGGTCAACTATGCGCTAAGCCTCCAGCAAGCAGTTCACCTCAGTGCTAACACCTCAAAGGTTAACACCTACACAGGCGTGAGAGAGACACGGTCCCTTGTGCCAACTTAGGCCACTGCGTCAAAGTTTGTGAAGGTATTCATTAGTGGAGGTGGAAGGAGGGGGACTGGGAGGTAATTGAGTGGGGATTTGGGTGAAGGAATGGATGATACAGGTAGTGGCATGATGTGGGTGGTGATATGGTTGATGGTAGGAGTGATGTGGTGTAGCAGGCAGTGGTATGGTTGAAAATGTGGGTTATGGTTGATGGTAACAGAAGCATGTACGTAGTGGTATGGTGGCTGACTAGGAAGTGGAGTAGTTATTGATGTGGTTGTTGTTGGAAAAAGTGGTGATGTAGAGGGTGGTGTATATGGGGGGCGAGGTTGGGTAGTTGCGTGTATGGTAGTAGTGGTGGTGATGTGGGTTATGATAGTGGCTTGGGTGAAGGTGAGAATAGTGTTATGTGGGTGGTAATGTGGTTATTGTTGTGGGTTACTGTGTAGATGGTGATTTGGGATGATACGATTAGTGTGGTTGGTGTTATGGTGGTGGTGTAGGTAGGGGTGTGGGTGATGATGTGATTGACGTTGGCAGTTACATGGGATACTGTATGAGTTGTGGCATGGGTGCTAATGTAGGTAGTGGTATGGGTGATGGTGTGGAAAGCTGAGGTGTATATGGTTAACGTATTGGTGGTGGTGGTGGTTACGATGGTGGTGTTGGTGATGATTGTAGTGGCGGTGGTAGTGGTGGTACTTATGGTAATGGTGTACATGGAAGTATAGGTTTGAGGGTGGTGATAGTGGTGTTAGTGATGGGTGTAGTTGTATGGATGGTAGAATGGGTAGGTGGGTTTTATGGTTGTTTGTGGAAGGGTATATCTGGTACTGATATGGGTGACTGTGTTGCAGAGACCTGTTCTGTATAGTGTTTTAATGATGAACTTTGTGGTAGTGTGGTTGATGGTTATTGTGGTAGTAGTGTTTCAGGTGGTGTGGATGGCGGTGTGGTAGTCAATGTAAGCACTTGAGATAAAAGTAGTGGTATTATATGGAGTATTAGTGGGAGCACTAATTGTGGGTGTGTGGATGGTAGTATTGGTGATATTAGTTGGTGGTAGTGATTTTTCTTGTTCAATTGTTGTTTGTGGTGTGGTTAACGGAGTGTGTGGTAGTGGATTAAATTGTTATGACATGAATGTTGGTGGTGAGAGTGATCGTAGTGTGAGTGGTAGTTGTCGTAGTGTGAGTGGTAGAGGTGTGAGAGTTGTTAGGGGTACGAGTGCTGTTGGAGTAGCAGGTGGTTATAATTGAGCTGATGGTTGTGTGGCTAGTTGGTACCAGTGAGGGGTGTGATGGTGCTCTAGGTGATAGTGGTGAGGCTGATAGTGGTATCGTAGGTAAAAACGTGTATATAGTGAGGTGGTGAAGAGGGTTGTGTTTGTGCAGATGGTGGTGTTTTCAGTGTTTGTGGGCTAGTGGGATTGTAGTGGTATGAGTATTAAATGCTATGGCATGGTTACCATTGAAAATGAATGGTATAACGTACCGACACTATGGAAACATAAACACACATGCAGTTTAATGTGATCCTTTATTGACAACGTGTCGCCCACACAGTGGGCGTTTTCAAGTCACAAACAGATCTACCTGGGGTGGAAGGTACGGGAGTATTTATAGTCAGGTTCAGAATGTTGAGGTCAGGTGGAGAATGCTGCATCTGATGACCCACTGGGTGGGGTGGCTTGGCAGGGGTATTGGACAAGTTGTGAGTAGACCTTCTGCAGTGTTCTGTGTTCTTATGTGGGATAGCGATGAAGAAGTTTCTTGGCAAGTGGTTCAGCTATGTTATAGAAGCCATTGTTCTGGTTGAAATTATTGGTTATAGAGAAAAGCGATGATTCCAGGATTCTTCGGTATTGAGTGTTGTCTTCCCTGGCGATAAGTCTTGAGTTACTGTAGTTAATTAAATGGTTGTGTGAATTGCGATGTTGTACACAGGCATTCCTTGTATCGTCAGTCCTGCTTGCGTATTGGTGTTCTGAAATACGTGTTTGGAGGTCTCTTGATGTTTCGCCCACGTATAATTTGTTGCAGTCATTACGAGGGATTATGTATACCCTGCAGAGGATGGAAGCTTGTCCTGTCTACTACTGGTGATGTCCTTGATGGTCGTGGTTGAGGAGGTAGATACTTGGAATGATGTATTAGAAAAGATGTTGGAAACATGTTTGGTAATGGAGTTGGTGGGGAGGACTATGTATCTCTTCTCGGCAGTGTCTTCTCTGAGTGTGTTGAAGATGTTTAATGCCCGCCGTCTGCAGTCTCTGATGAAGTGACGAGGATAGTGGACTTCAGAAAATACTTGTTCAATTATAGTGCATTCTTCCTCAAGGAACTCATTGCTGCAGATTCTGAGTGCGCACAGGAAGAAGCCTATAATTACACCACGTTTAGTTATGGGAAACTGGAGGAGATAATAACTAGAACAGAGTATACTACAGACTCTAGCCATACAATAGAGCGGAAAAATAGTGTAAGGGACCTGGGAGTAGCAATGTCTCAGGATCTCACTTTCAAGGATCACAAAAGTGCCACGATCACAAGTGCAAAGAAAATGATAGGATGGATAATGAGAACGTTCAAAACGAGAGATGCCAAGCCAATGATGATCCTTTTCAAATCATTTGTTCTCTCTAGCCTGGAATACTGCTGTATGTTAACATCTGCATTCAAAGCAAGTGAAATTGTACAACTAGAGAATATACAGAAAACCTTAACTGCACGTATAAGTTCTGTCAAGCACCTTAACTACTGGGAACGCTTGGAAGCACTTGACTTGTACTCGCTGGAACACAGGAGAGAGAGATATATCATAATGTACACTTTGAAAATCCTAGAAGGAATGGTCCCAAATCTGCACACAGAAATCACTCCATACGAAAGCAAAAGACTGGGCAGGCGATGCAAAACACCCCCAATTATAAGCAGCGGCGCCATTGGTACACTAAGAGAAAACACCATAAGCGTCCGGGGCCCAAGACTGTTCAACAGCCTCCCACCAGGCTCCCACCAGCCTCCCAACAGCCTCCCACCAGGTCTTCACAGAGCAGCCCCTGGCTGCTATGTGAAGACCTCTTTGCGCGCTCTCTACGAATTGAAGCAAGATGCCCTCCATCGAGCAACTTTACCAACAGCTTAAGGAAGAATTGAGGATGGCGAAATTGGAGATTCGGCGACTGATCGAGGAAAACAAGAAGATTCGGAGTAGTCCTTCTGTTTTGAGTCCTCAGGTCAAGAAGGGAAACTGGACAGTGGCTCGACAGCAGGGAACGAAGTTGACGATCAAGAAGACGAATGGAAAGGTAGAAACGATGAAGAAGAAAGAGACTGCCGTGGAAACTGTTGTGGAAACATCTAATACATTCTCGGTGCTACCCGACGAATGTGAGTCGACTACTGTGAACGTCACGACGAACGACACCAAGGAAGGTAAGAATATTGTTGTTGTTGGGGACAGCCAAGTTAGGTACATGGATAGGGCGTTCTGCATGAAGGACAGGAGTAGGAGACAGAGAGTTTGCTTTCCTGGGGCTGGGATGGAGGATATTGTTAGCCGTCTGGATGACATCATGAGAGGTAATGGGAGCAATCCTATTATGTCTCAGTACTGGAGGCAACGATGTTGGCAGACGTAGGAGTGAAGACCTGATTAGCAGGTATAAGTCAGCAATAGAAATAATTAGGAGTAAGGGTGGGAACCCTGTCATATGTGGTATTTTGCCAAGGAGAAGAGTTGGAAATGAATGGTTGTCCAGGGCAATTGGTGTCAATTGCTGGCTGGACAAATACTGTAAGGAAAATGCAGTAACATTTATTGACAACTGGGACCTCTTCTATGGCAGGAATGACAGGTATGCCTGGGATGGGGTTCACTTATCTAGGTCTGGGGTGGTAGCACTGGCAACTGCAGTGGAGGGAGCTGTTAGGACTTTAAACTAGGAATAGTTAGTGGTATGGGTTTTGGCAGGAAAACAGTGAAGTCCCAGTGTAGTAATATTACGAGTTCTAGCTAGGGGAACTAGTAATAAGCAGAACGAGATAGATATTGAAAAGCCAGGGACTTTGGGTGATAAGGACAGTAATAGGTTTAGTAGAAAAACAGAAATGAGCAGGAAGGGTAAAGAGAAAGGAGAGTCTTTCAATGTTTATTATGCTAATTGCCGTAGTGCTAGGAATAAGATGGACGAGTTGAGATTAGTTGCTAGTGCAGGTAACATTGATGTATTTGCCTTAACTGAGACGTGGTTTAATTCAAAAAGTCGGGACATGCCTGCGGAATGTCATATTCAGGGTTTTAAATTGTTCCAAGTAGATAGAAGTATCGGGAAGGGGGGTGGGGTGGCATTGTATGTCCGAGATCGCTTGAACTGTTGCATAAAAACGGGTATTAAGTCTGAAGTAACACATACAGAGTCTGTTTGGATAGAATTTTCAGAGGGGCATGAAAAACTGATTTTAGGAGTAATATACCGTCCCCCAAACTTAGATAGGGACCAAGGGAGACTACTATGGGAGGAAATTGTTAAAGCCACAAGGCACGATAATGTAGTAATTCTAGGAGACTTTAACTTTAGTCATATTGATTGGAATTTCTTGACTGGGAATTTAGAATCATACGACTTCTTAGTAGTTCAGGATTGTTTTTTTGAAGCAGTTTGTGACAGAACCTACAAGGGGAAATAACCTGCTTGGCTTAGTTATGGCAAACAATGAATCCCTTGTTAATAATTTAGAAATTTCAGAGGAACTGGGAGCTAGCGACCACAAATCAATTACATTTAGCATTGAATGGAAGTACGATAGTAGCGATAACTCAGTAACAGATTTTCGCTTAGCAGATTACAATGGGCTTAGAGAACACTTATCATCTGTCGACTGGGGTAACGAAGAGAGCTATCAATATGACAGTTTTCTGAACACTATACATGCTGCTCAAAGAACGTTTATCCCATATAAAGAAATTAGATCAAATAGAAATGACCCAAAATGGATGAATAATAGGCTCAAATATCTACTAGGGCATAAGAAAGGAATTTATAGGCGTATCAAAAGAGGTGAGGGTCATCTTATGAATCAGTATATTGACATTAAGAGGGACGTTATAAAGGGGATAAGAAAAGCTAAAAGGGACTATGAAATTAAGGTTGCTAAGGATTCGAAAACTAACCCAGAAAGTTTTTCCCAGGTCTATAGAACAAAAGTTAGAGATAAAATAGGTCCCCTTAAAAATAACTATGGGCATCTTACTGACAAAGAGAATGAAATGTGCTCGATTTTTAATAATTATTTTCTCTCAGTTTTTTCACAGGAAGACACTAACAATATTCCAGTAATTATTTTTTATAGTGGGTCTGAAGAAGATAAATTATGTAACATCACAGTCACTAGTGAGATGGTTGTGAAGCAGATAGACAGACTGAAGCAAAATAAGTCGCCGGGTCCGTATGAGTTTTTTTCAAGGGTTCTTAAGGAATGCAAAATGGAACTCTGTGAACCATTAACTAATATTTTTAATTTATCTCTTCAAACAGGTGTAGTGTCTGATATGTGGAAGATGGCTAATGTAATTCCTATTTTTAAAACAGGGGACAAGTCGTTACCGTCAAATTACCGCCCAATAAGCCTGACCTCAATTGTAGGCAAATTACTAGAGTCAATTATAGCTCAGATTATAAGAAGCCATCTCGATAAGCAGAGCTTGATTAATGATACTCAGCATGGATTCACAAGAGGCCGGTCTTGTCTAACTAATTTATTAACTTTCTTCAGTAAAGCTTTTGAGGCTGTTGACCACGATAAAGAATTTGATATTATTTACTTAGATTTTAGTAAGGCTTTTGATAGAGTTCCGCACCATAGACTGTTAAAGAAAGTGGCAGCTCATGGCATTGGGGGAAAAGTGCTCTCGTGGATCGAGTCATGGCTCACTGACAGAAAGCAGAGAGTGTCTATAAATGGGGTTAAATCCGAGTGGGGATCTGTAACAAGTGGCGTTCCACAGGGATCAGTCTTGGGCCCGTTGTTGTTTATAATATATATCAATGATCTTGATGAGGGAATTACTAGTGATATGAGCAAATTCGCCGATGACACAAAGATAGGTAGGATAATTGATTCAAACTTAGATGTTATGGAACTTCAGGAGGATTTAAACAAACTCTATTCTTGGTCAGAAAAGTGGCAGATGCAGTTCACTGTAGATAAATGCAAGGTTCTGAAGATTGGGAGTGCCCATAACCCTAGTACTTATAAGTTAAATGATGTAGAACTTAGCCATACAGATTGCGAAAAGGACTTGGGGGTTAAGGTGAGCAGCAACCTTAAACCAAAACAGCAATGCCTGAGCGTACGTAATAAGGCAAATAGATTACTGGGATTTATATCAAGAAGTGTAAGCAACAGAAGTCCAGAGGTCATACTGCATCTTTATACATCATTAGTAAGGCCTCACCTAGATTATGCACCTCAGTTCTGGTCTCCATATTACAGAATGGACATAAATTCGTTAGAAAATATTCAGCGTAGGATGACTAAATTAATACATAGCATTAGAAATCTTCCTTATGAAGAAAGATTGAAGACTCTTAAGTTACATTCACTTGTTAGACGAAGAATGAGGGGAGACCTGATCGAAGTGTATAAGTGGAAGATAGGTATTAATAAAGGGGATATTAATAAGGTCTTGAGGATGTCTCTCCAAGAGAGAACCCGCAGTAATGGATTTAAATTAGATAAGTTTAGATTTAGAAAGGACATAGGAAAGTATTGGTTTGGAAATAGGGTAGTTGATGAGTGGAACAGTCTATCTAGTTGGGTTATTGAGGCTGGGACTTTGGGTAGTTTCAAATTTAGGTTGGATAAGTACATGAGTGGGAGGGATTGGATTTGAGTGGGACTTTTACATCACAGCTTATTTCTTGGGTGGCATTGAAAATTGGGTTGGGCAAATGTTTTGTTAGTGGGATGAATTGTAAAGGACCTGCCTAGTATGGGCCAGCAGGCCTCCTGCAGTGTTCCTCCTTTCTTATGTTCTTATAATTGGGAGCTGGACAGATACCTAAAGTCGGTCCTGGATCAGCCGGGCCGTGGTTCATACGTTGGTCTACATGCGGCAAGCAGTAACAGACTGGTTGATCAGACCCTGATCCACCACTACATCCCCACTACTCCCACTACTTCATATTTCACCACTACTCCCACTACTTCATACTTCACCACTACTCCCACTACTTCATACTTCACCACTACCACTATTTCATATTTCACCACTACTCCCGCTACTTCATACTTCACCACTACTCCCACTACATCACCACTACTCCCACTACTTCATACTTCACCACTACTCCCACTACTTCATACTTCACCACTACTCCCATTACATCACCACTACTCCCACTATGTCATACTTCACCACTACTCCCACTACATCACCACTACTCCCACTACATCACCACTACTCCCACTACTTCACCACTACTCCCACTACTGCACCACTACTCCCACTACTGCATACATCACCACTACTCCCACTACTTCATACTTCACCACTACTCCCACTACATCACCACTACTCCCACCTCTTCATACTTCACCATTACTCCCACTACATCACTACTCCCATTACTTCATACATCACCACTACTCCCACTACTTCATACTTCACCACTACTCCCACTACATCACCACTACTCCCACTACTTCATACTTCACCACTACTCCCACTACATCACCACAACTTCCACCTCTTCATACTTCACCATTACTCCCACTACATCACTACTCCCATTACTTCATACATCACCACTACTCCCACTACTTCATACTTCACCACTACTCCCACTACTGCATACATCACCACTACTCTCACTACTTCATACTTCACCACTACTCCCACTACATCACCACTGCTCCCACTACATCACCACTACTCCCACTACATCACCACTACATCACTACTCCCACTACATCACCACTACTCCCACTACTTCATACTTCACCACTATTCCCACTACTGCACACTTCACCACTACTCCCACTACTTCACCTGCATCTCATGTACCTACACAGTCAACCATAACTCCACGACCCGCAACATGACCAACCACATTACCACACTCACTGCCACCACAGTATCCACCAACTACACCATCACTCTCATCATCAATACTACTACTACTACACACATACACCGTAACTATCAGCACCATCCCCAGTATTCACCAATCACACCACCTAAACCACTACCAAACTACCACCCCCACAACACCAACAGTCTCAAACGAATTCTTCCAAGTATACAATTACCATCTATTCCAATATATCAATTACCATCTACACCAATTACCATCTATACCAGTATATCAACCACATACACTTCCACTACCAACACAACAACCCATATCCCCACCCATGTCACCATCCACCACCATTTACACAACCAGTAACACTATCCACATTGCCTCCCACACCACCACTCACTCCATCATCGACCATTCCACATCATCCATTCTTCCATTCACACCACTACCCACTGTTATGAACACAGGAAATAAATGGCCTATGAGACCTAGTCGTATTGGGAATTGAAGCAAACTCAGCAGTAGACTATAATGTATATTTTGCCTTCACCCACTATATACAGATATGTACACTATGTACAAAATGTACAGATAGAAAAAGAAGTGTACACCACGGCGACAGATGGCAAAGCAGAAGCCAGGGAGTGCACTGTGCTCAACCAGCAGCTAGGAAAATCTGCCGATACTTACTGCAAGTGAACCACATTCCTTTAGCTTTGGTGGGCTTGCCTGTGATTAGTCCATGAACCAAGGTACTGATTTAACGACGAGTACCCTATTGATCGCTAAACCCTCAGCACCTGGTTCACTGGTTGGGAGGCAACCTATATGGGAGTGTGACATACCCTGAATAAATTGTAACATACTCTTTGCAAGACACCCCCCCACCCATACCTTTACTCAGCACTAATACCACCACTTACACCACCACTCACACCACCACCCACACCACTACCTGCATCAACACAAAAACCAATACCTAAGGCACCTCTAATTCCTCCTCCCACATCACCAATGTATGACTATCCACATCATCCAGTCAACCAACACACAACTACCCACATCACCTCCGTTTTCACTAACCCCAATACATTAACAGTGAAGGCAGTGGTCTAAGTTGGTATAAGGGACTCTCAACCTGTGTGATGTTAACCTTTAAGGTGTAAGCTGAAGGCTTAGTGCCTAATTAACTAACCATTGAGCTATTTAACTAACCAAAATAGATATCATTCTGGCCGTATTGTGCATCAGGCACTTAAAAAAGTCATTAAGCAGATGATACATAAATTTTGATATTGATGACTAAACAGGAATCAAAATTTCATTCAATTTCTCCTACAAATTGGTCAGATCAACAAATATCCACCTTAATTTCACTGTGCACCATCCTCAATCACACGGCCTCGGTTCTAAACGTTTGATGCTAAATCACTGAGAGTTTTGTAAGTTATCTGAGCCATTCCATGATGCTGGAGATGGGTTCAATAGCTTTGTTTATATGGCACCTGCACATAGAATCAGATTCTATGGCAGATTCATAGGACCAGATTCTATGGCACCTGCCATAGAATATGGTCCTCGTTGCCAAGCATGATCACTAAAAATTTGAAATGTATCAATTGAGGATTTTTTTTTTTTAGATTTAAGAGAGAAGTATAATTTAAAAGTCGGAGGAGGACTAAGGAAAATAATTCAAGCAAGTACTTCAAGGTCCCCTTTCGGGGTTACCTAATAATAACTACTTGAAGAATTTCGGTCACTGTACTGTCCGTGAAAGGTATCCCAGTATACAATAATCTCAGTCCCTTTTGACTCATAACATTGATCATCTAATTGCTGGTCATATTACTCTGTTCTCTTGTTATGATGTAAAATGTACCATAATGTTTAGTTCAATACCAACATATTAACACTGTTTGTCACTTAACATGTTAACGAGGTTAATTACCACACTTTGTACATTAATTGCTTTATTGTGGGTTGCGAATATGAGTTTGGATAGGTTGGGATGGTTAGTGTCTGTGAAATCTGATTAATTTAATGTGGCATTCTGTTGACTTCCAGTGGTAGCTTGGTGTTAGTGAATAGAGACTGATTGGGAGGGTTGTCTAGTGGATGATTGGGTGGGTTGTCAAGCGGATGATTGGCTGGGTTGTCTAGTGGATGATTGGGTGGGTTGTCTAGTAGATGATTGGGTGGGTTGTCAAGCGGATGATTGGCTGGGCTATCTAGTGGATGATTGGTTGGGTTGTCTAGTGGATGATTGGTTGGGTTGTCTAGTGGATGATTGGCTGGGTTGTCAAGTGGATGATTGGGTGGGTTGTCTAGTGGATGATTGGTTGGGTTGTCTAGTGGATGATTGGGTGGGTTGTCAAGCGGATGATTGGCTGGGTTGTCTAGTGGATGATTGGGTGGGTTGTCAAGCGGATGATTGGGTGGGTTGTCTAGTGGATGATTGGGTGGGTTGTCTAGTGGATGATTGGCTGGGTTGTCTAGTGGATGATTGGGTGGGTTGTCTAGTGGATGATTGGGTGGGTTGTCTAGTAGATGATTGGGTGGGTTGTCAAGCGGATGATTGGCTGGGCTGTCTAGTGGATGATTGGTTGGGTTGTCTAGTGGATGATTGGTTGGGTTGTCTAGTGGATGATTGGGTGGGTTGTCAAGCGGATGATTGGCTGGGTTGTCTAGTGGATGATTGGGTGGGTTGTCTAGTGGATGATTGGGTGGATTGTCAAGCGGATGATTGGCTGGGTTGTCTAGTGGATGATTGGTTGGGTTGTCTAGTGGATGATTGGTTGGGTGTGTTGTCAAGCGGATGATTGGCTGGGTTGTCTAGTGGATGATTGGCTGGGTTGTCTAGTGGATGATTGGCTGGGTTGTCAAGTGGATGATTGGCTGGGTTGTCTAGTGGATGATTGGTTGGGTTGTCTAGTGGATGATTGGTTGGGTTGTCTAGTGGATGATTGGTTGGGTTGTCTAGTGGATGATTGGTTGGGTTGTCTAGTGGATGATTGGTTGGGTTGTCAAGTGGATGACTGGATGGGTTGTCTAGTGGATGATTGGATGGGTTGTCTAGTGGATGATTGGATGGGTTGTCTAGTGGATGATTGGTTGCGATGTCTAGTGGATGATTGATTGCGATGTCTAGTGGATGATTGGTTGGGTTGTCTAGTGTATGATTGGCTGGCTTGTCTTGCGAATGATTGGGTGGATTGTCTAGTGGATTACTGGTTGGGTTGTCTAGTGGATGATTGGTTAGGTTGTCTAGTGGATGACTGGTTGGGCTGTCTAGTGAATGATTGTTTGGGTTATCTATTGGATGATTGGTTGGGTTGTCTAATGGATGACTGGTTGGGTTGCATAGTGGATGATTGGTTGGGTTGTCTAGTGGATGACTGGCAGTAAGGAATTGTTGCAACCCCTGAATGGGTTGCAGTGTATATTATGTATATATATTACATGTATATTACCTTTTCATATAATTTTATATTGCTTAAATTTGCGATAATAGCTAATCGTAAATATATGACTTTTTATTATTATTTGACTTAGTTTCCTTTTGTTAGGTAGGATGTAACACATATATTATATGCTCATAGTTCAAGTCTTGATTGTCTAACTACTGTAATTATCGCTTGTGGCTCGTTACCCTGCCGGCTTCTGTTGCTACGCAGCAACCGTCCACGGAGCTATCACGTGATCGAGGGGGGGGGGTGTTCTCACCTCACCTGAGGAATTCAGTCTGGTCTAGACTCTCTTGGTGGTTGGACGTATTCCTGACAAGTGCCTAAATCTCCCTTATTGGCTCTTGTTGGAAGATCGTCTCGGTCTCATTATTATTCTCGTTAGTTCTGGAGACTCTGTTCACAGAACTTTGGATAGACTTAGTGATTTTCGACGTTGTACTGAGGTTGTGTGTCGCTTAGACACTCTGAGTAACTCAGGTCCTGAGCTGTAGCTTCTGACCTAATTTGTACTGGTATCTGTGCATTGTCACAGTCGAGTATTTTCTTATGCTGAACTTAGATTCAGTATTATGGGAGTTTTATGACTTTTGTGGAGGATCTACTGATGGTCCCTACTTAGTGTCGTTATATTATCTCCTTGATCCTGATTGTGTCGCAGTTGCTTGTTATATTGCTATTGGGCTTAGCATTCTTTTGTTGTTCAAGCAGACTGTTCTGATTACCAGTTGGTCAAGAAGTTAGTTTATGAGAGAACTTTGTCAGTCACTTATTTAAGTCTAGTCGAGTCGTGAGACATAGCGAACTACTTAGAGCACTTACACACACACACACACACACACAAAACCTTGTACATATTTGTAATATCTTATTAAATGTTAATGTACCAGACGGTACTTAAGAATTATAAATGTGATATGTGCTTTCAGCACAAAACTACTGTACATGAGAGAAGTGATTAATATTATTTTGATTACTGTGATTGATTTAATTTAATATGATATACCTCTAGACAATAATTAATAAATTTATTAAATTTTAATTTATTTCGTTAGTAGCCTACCAGTTGTAATCCTGAAGCACTATTGAATCATACTGAATTCTAAAGGATAATTCGACAAGGATACTGACTAATTGTTACGAAAACCCAGTAACAGGCTGGATGCTAGGAGGGCAGTCCTTTCTAGTATTCACTGGAGATCTCTAAGCTTTCAGAATCGCGTTTTATGTAACAGGAATAGTGGTAGATTGGTCTTGGTGTCTAGTAAATAGTTGTTGGTGTTTAGTGGATGGTTGATTGTGGTACCTAGTGAATGGTTGATTGTGGTACCTAGTGGATGGTTGATGGTGGTGCCTAGTGAATGGTTGATTGTGGTACCTAGTGGATGGTTGATGGTGGTGCCTAGTGAATGGTTGATGGTGGTACCTAGTGAATGGTTGATGGTGGTACCTAGTGAATGGTTGATGGTGGTACCTAGTGAATGGTTGATGGTGGTACCTAGTGGATGGTTGATGGTGCATAGTGAATGGTTGATGGTGGTGCATAGTGAATGGTTGATGGTGGTGCATAGTGGATGGTTGATGGTGGTGCATAGTGGATAGTTGATGGTGCATAGTGGATGGTTGATGGTGGTGCATAGTGGATGGTTGATGGTGGTGCCTAGTGAATGGTTGATGGTGGTACCTAGTGAATGGCTGATGGTACCTAGTGGATGGTTGATGGTGCATAGTGAATGGTTGATGGTGGTACCTAGTGAATGGTTGATGGTGGTGGATGGTTGATGGTGGTGCACGGTGGATGGTTGATGGTGGTGCCTAGTGAATGGTTGATGGTGGTACCTAGTGGATGGTTGAAGGTGGTACCTAGTGAATGGTTGGTGGTATCAAGTGGATGGTTGATGGTGGTGCATAGTGAATGGTTGATGGTGGTACCTAGTGAATGGTTGATGGTGGTACCTAGTGAATGGTTGATGGTGGTGCATAGTCGATGGTGGTACCTATTGGATGGTTGATGGTGGTGCATAGTGAATGGTTGATGGTACCTAGTGAATGGTTGATGGTGGTGCACAGTGGATGGTTAATGGTGGTGCATAGTGGATGGTTGATGGTGGTGCATAGTGAATGGTTATGGTGGTACCTAGTGAATGGTTGATGGTGGTGCATATTGGATGGTTGATGGTGGTGCATAGTGGATGGTTGATGGTGCCTAGTGGATGGTTGATGGTGCCTAGTGGATGGTTGATGGTGCCTAGTGGATGGTTGATGGTACCTAGTGGATGGTTGATGGTACCTAGTGGATGGTTGATGGTGCCTAGTGG
>NW_027200260.1:0-22568 GCF_038502225.1 Cherax quadricarinatus | reverse complement strand
GTATTAATGATATAGTCGGTAATATATTCAACTTGTAGAGGATGATCTCTATCTGGTATGTAGAGTTCTTACATTGCATAGAGTTGTCTCTTTTTCAGCGTATCAAGGCGTACATTTAAGGCAGTAATATCCTTTTGTATATGTAAATCTGCCATTTTGACTCTGTCTCTCCTCCTGGTGCCCGTAATGAAGCGAAGAGCTCTATTCTGGACCCGTTGTAACCGTAGCATGTTGATCTTTGTTGTTAATGACATTTGGACACAAGGGTATTCGAGTATTGGTCTTATTATCATTTTATACAGATGTTTTTTGACATGTGGTGGGGCTTGATTGAATCTAAAGAGACTGTTAAGACCGGCTTTGGCTATGTTGATCTTTTTATTGACGTGAGATGTTGAGTGGAGCAGCCTGTCTATTTCATATCCCAAGATCTTGTTAGGGTTTCTAATGGCTACAGGTGCACCTCTGATGGAGATACCCCCTTTATCTTCGATGGTTGATGCAAAACATCCTATAGTGCTAACAAGAACTTTGTCAGGGTTAGTCGTAATTCTCCATTTCTTTTCCCAACCCCCCGGATTATCCCAATGACCCACCCAGTCTGTTCATCCCCACTCAAGGATGGAGCACTGTACCAGACCCAGCAGCACAAGCTATCAGGTCTAACTCACACCCATCCACATCCACATAAGAACATAAGAACGAAGGAACACTGCAGAAGGCCTACTGGCCCATGCGAGGCAGGTCCAAGTCTCCTACCGGCTTAAGCCAATGCACCCAACCTAGTCAGGTCAGGTCACATTGACTTAAGGGAGGAACACGGCAACCGACCTGGTAGCACAAGCTATCAGGTCTAACTCACACCCACCCACATCCACTCATGTATTTATCCAACCTATTTTTAAAGCTACACAACGTTCTGGCCTCTATAACGGTACTTGGGAGTTTGTTAAAACTACACAACGTTTTAGCCTCAATAACTGTACTCGGGAGTTTGTTCCACTCATCCACAACTCTATTACCAAACCAGTGCTTTCCTATATCCTTCCTGAATCTGAATTTTTCCAACTTGAAACCATTGCTGCGAGTCCTGTCTTGGCTGGAAATTTTCAGCACGCTATTTACATCCCCTTTATTTATTCCTGTTTTCCATTTATACACCTCGATCATATCCCCCCTAATTCTACGCCTTTCGAGAGAGTGCAGATTCAGGGCCCTCAGTCTATCCTCATAGGGAAGATTTCTGATACATGGGATCATCTTTGTCATCCTCCTCTGTACGTTTTCCAGAGCATTTATATCCATTCTGTAATACGGTGACCAGAACTGAGCAGCATAGTCTAAATGAGGCCTAACCAAGGATATATAGAGTTGAAGAACAACCTGAGGACTTCTATTATTTATACTTCTAGATATGAAGCCAAGAATTCTGTTAGCTTTATTGCGAACACTAATGCACTGTTGTCTTGGTTTTAGATTACTGCTAACCAGAACTCCTAAATCCTTTTCGCAATCAGTAGTATTAAGATCTACATTATTTAGTTTATATGTGGCATGGTTATTTAACTGTCCAACATTTAGAACTTTGCATTTGTCAATATTAAACTGCATCTGCCACTTCTCCGACCATTGCATCAGTCTATTCAAATCATCCTGGAGTGCTCTAGTGTCCTCATTAGAATGAATTGGACGGCCTATTTTGGTGTCATCAGCAAATTTGCTTATGTCGCTATTTATTCCCTCATCTATGTCGTTTATGTAAATTGTGAACAACAACGGGCCCAACACTGACCCCTGAGGAACACCGCTTGTGACGTGCCCCCATTCTGATTTCTCCCCATTTATGCAAACTCTCTGCTGCCTATTTGTCAGCCATGCCTCTACCCAGGAAAAAATTTCTCCTCCTATTCCGTGTGCCTTAAGTTTCCTCAATAGCCTCTGGTGTGGAACTCTATCGAAAGCCTTACTGAAGTCCATATACACAATATCATATTCATTACCATGATCTACCTCCTCAAACACCTTAGTGAAAAAAGTTAGTAAATTCGTAAGACAGGAACGCCCCTTTGTAAAACCGTGTTGAGATTCATTAATCAATCTGTGCCTATCAAGATGGCTACGAATTGCTTCGGCAATTATTGATTCCATAAATTTTCCCACTATGGAGGTAAGGCTTATTGGTCTATAGTTCGAAGCCAAGGACCTGTCACCTGCCTTGTAAATAGGTATTACATTTGCCATTTTCCACTTATCAGGCACTATGCCAGTTTGTAGTGATATGTTAAAAAGATTAGCCAAAGGTATGCTAAGTTCCTCTTTACATTCCTTTAACACCCTTGCAAACAGTTCATCAGGGCCTGGGGATTTGTTAGGTTTTAGTTTCTCTATTTGTCTGAGGACCATGTCACTAGTTACCGCAATCGTGCATAGTTTATTATCATCCTGTTCTACATAATCTATTATTTCAGGAATATCGCTAGTATTTTCCTGGGTGAAAACTGAGAGGAAGTAGGTATTGAGAATTTCACACATATCCTTATCACTGTCAGTGATCTGACCAGAGTTACTCTTAAGTGGGCCAATCTTGTCCCTAATCTTACTTCTGTATACCTGAAAGAACCCTTTTGGGTTAGTCTTTGAATCCCTTGCGACCTTAGCCTCATAATCCCTTTTTGCTTTTCTTATTCCTTTCTTTATTTCTCTCTTTAATTGAATATATTGATTTCTTAACTGCCCATCCCCTCTTTTGATACGCCTATATATGCCTCTCTTTTGACCAATGAGATGTTTTAATCTATTGTTCATCCATTTGGGATCATTTTTGTTAGATCTAATTTCCCTACTCGGAACAAAAGTTGTCTGGGCAGCTAGAACTATGCTCTGAAAAACGTCATATTGGCAACCAAGATCACCTACCTGACCCATAGTCAGGACATCCCAATTTAGCCCACCCAGGTAATTTTTCAGTCCCATGAAGTCGGCCAAGCGAAAATCTGGGACAGAGATTTGATTGCAGTTATCTGGGTAATTCCATGATATATTGAAACTAAGTGATTTGTGATCACTTTCCCCAAGCTCATCATTAACCTCAAGATTATTAATTAGTGAATCTTTGTTGGCAAGAACCAAGTCAAGCAGATTGTTTCCTCTAGTTGGTTCTGTCACAACCTGTTCTAAAAAGCAATCCTGAACCGTATCAAGAAAGTCACTAGACTCAAGATTTCCTGTCATATTGTTCCAATCAATTTGTCTAAAGTTAAAATCTCCCATTATCACAACATTTTCATATCTAGATGCCTTATGAATTTCGTCCCATAACAGCTTACTGCACTCCCTATCAAGGTTTGGGGGCCTATAAATCACACCCAAAATTAATTTGTCACGACCCTCGAGAAACTGTAGCCAAACAGATTCTGTGTTCGATGTTTCTAATCTTATATCATGTCTAAGACAACAATTTAAATTTTCTCTGACATACATCGCCACTCCACCACCCTTCCTGTTGACCCTATCAGTGTGGAATAGTTTATAACCCTGTATGTTGCATTCAGAAGGCATTTCTCTATCTTTCAGGTTGAACCAGGTCTCTGTTATACCAATAATATCTATATTACCTACACTTGCAAGTAATCTTAGCTCATCTATCTTATTTCTTAGACTCCTACTATTTGTATAGTAAACCTTAAGGGAGCTAGTCACTCGTTGCCCTCTACTATCTCTCTTTGTTTGTTGATCAATTGATTTGCCATTACTAGCAACTTTATTTTGAATATTGTCTTTTAAACATATCCCTGAGGTATCCCGGTAATAACTGCTGTTTTTAACCCTAATGCTGCAGCCTGATTGTTTCCCACAAACACCCATACCTCTATAATCTATCAGTTTAAATTCCTAGACAAGTCATCAATTACCCTCTCACGTTTGCCAAGGAATAGGTCTCAGTTATCAATGAATGGGATTGCAAGTTCCTTGCAGTACCTGTCTAGCCAGCAATTTATACCAATTGCCCTAGACATCCATTCATTGCCCACTCCCTTTCTAGGCAAGATGCTACATATGACTGGGATCCCTCCCTTAGACCTAACTACTTCTATGACTGACCTGTACTTATCCAGCAGCTCCTCTCTCCTGCCCTTCCCAATGTCATAACCCCCAGCACTAAGACAGATAATGGGCTTGTTCCCATTACCTGCCAAAATATTATTCAACCTGCTGATTATGTCACCAACACCAGCTCCAGGAAGATACACTCTCTGTCTGACCTTTCTGTCTCTGTTACAAAATGCACGGTCCATATATCTTACCTGAGAATCGCCTACTATTAAAATATTCTTACTTTGATTAGCAGGGGAATCAGTGGTACCTTCAACCTCACTAACCACTGAAGTACACTGGTACCTTCAACCTCACTAACCACTGTCTTGTACCTTCACATCTTCTCTATTAACTCTCCTCATCTTCCTTCTTCCTGAACAGTGAACCACTTGCCACTTAAAGCAGCTGTCACTCTCACTGCTGGCGACCATTCCCTCCTTACCAGCTAAATACTTCTCACACTCGCTCCCAAACTCATCTTTGCGAAGCTTCAGCTTCCTATTTTCCTCCTGAAGAAGTAGAATCTCCTTCTTCAACACTTGAACCTGAGATTAAAAAACACTACAACAAGCCATGGTGCTTGGTAACAGCCCACGCTAACTCCCAAGAGCTTAGGCAGGTGTGACCGCAGGTGACCACTGACCTCATAGTACATGTATTTTCCTGTTACCGGAGATGACGAGACGACATGGATAACATCATCCTCTTGATGGGATGGGGCTGAAGTGACTGCAAGCAAGTTTCCTCTCAGCTCTGGTAGAGAAGAACTCAGGATAACCCAAGAAAAATATCGAGTAACAGTGTTCAGATTTGCTCTGATCGAGAATTATTCAGGTTAACTGAAGAGCAGGAGCGACGACGTCTTCTCTTCACGGCGGCTGGACGGCGACCTATTTCGGCTGGTGGTGGATTGTGTGGGGCCACTAACCAGGACCAAGATGGGAAACCAGTACTTACTATTATTTGTTCCTCTACCAGGTATCCGGAGGCCATTCCACTACGTAAAATTACAACACGCGTGGTTTTGAGAGCATTAGTGATTTTTTTTACGTAGGTCGGGATCTCTAAGGAAATTCAAACAGATCAGGGGTCAAATTTTACATCTAAACATTTTTGCACGGTTTTTGGGGAGTTTAATATTAAAATGACGACCTCCACCGCCTATCACCCAGAGAGTCAAGGAGTTGTGGAGCGGTTTCACCAGTCTCTCAAAACTATGCTGCGTGCTTATTGTGCCCAGTACTAGAAGGACTGGGATGAGGATATCCCCCTCCTTTTATTTGCCGTGCGGGACAACACTCAGGACTCATTACGCTATAGGCCCTTCGAACTGATCTATGGTCACCAGGTACGGGGACCAATGACGATTTTGAAGGATTACTGGTTTGGTGAGGATTGTGATGCTGCCCCCTAGGAGGATTTTCTCGCTTTCAGAGACCGTTTGGCTCACATGAAGCGTCTGGTGGCTGAGAACCTGCACACCAGCCAAACCAAGATGAAGAAACAATTTGACCGCAAGGCCGTGCCTCGTACCTTTGAAGTGGGAGAGGAGGTACTAGCATTGGAGCCGGTGCCTGGTAATGCCTTAAAAGCAAAGTTCAGTGGGCCATACAAGGTGGTGGAAAAGGTCACAGATCAAAATTACAGAATTCACACACCTGGGCGACGGAAGTCTGAACGGGTGGTACATATAAACAGGCTGAAAAGGTACCACCAAAAAGGTCTGGCGTGTGTAAATATAGTAGGTGACCCTGGGGTGGACACTGATGCGCAGGGGGCCACAGATGTACACCTTAGTAACATGGCATTGTTAAAAGACCCTTCACAATGCATGTTAGATCTTAGTAAGGAAAGGGTTGCTGAGATAGCTCAGCTTCTTTGGAATTTTGAGGATTTGTTTGGGGATATCCCTCGTGTAAGCAAGCTAAATCCCCATGATACAGATGTAAGGGAAGCTGAACCAGTTCGGCAGGTCCCTTACAGAATGAACCCACAAAAGAGAAAAAGTATGGAGAAGGAGGTGAAATTTCTGCTTGACAATGATTTAATAATACCAAGCGAGAGTGAGTGGGCATCCCCCTGTCTGATGGTTCCCAAACCAGATGGCACCATGAGGATTTGCACTGACTACCGTAAGGTTAATTTAATAAGTAAGGCTGATTGTTTTCCTTTTCCCAGAATGGATGATGTCATTGATGCAGTGGGGGAGCTAAATATGTAAGTAAGTTAGACCTGTTGAAGGGTTATTACCAGATACCTTTAACCCCACGTGCCAGTGACATCTCTGCCTTTGTAACGCCAGATGGGCTTCGTAATGCACCCTCCTGTTTTCAACACAGAATGCAGGAAGTTATACATGACCTAAAGGGCGTGAGGTGTTATATTGATGACCTGGTTATTTTTAGCGACTGTTGGACAGAGCATGTGAGGCAGCTTAGAGAACTTTTCTCTAGGCTCGCTAGTGCTCAGCTCACAGTTAATTTGGCAAAGAGTGTTTTCGGGCAAACCCAGGTAGCTTTTCTAGGACATGTTATTGGCCAGGGGAAGGTGGCCCCAGTGAATGCCAAGGTGGATGCTATAGACAATTATCCTGTACCAAAGAACCGAAAGGAGGTTATGCGTTTTGTGGGCATGGTAACATTTTATAGAAAGTTCTGTCCAAATTTGTCAAAGGTGATGTCTCCACTCACTGACCTGACTAGCCTCAAGTGTACATTTGTGTGGGATATGAAGTATCAGAGGGCATTTGAACATGTAAAAGCTTTGCTTACAAGTGCTCCGGTGCTGGCTAGTCCTAATTTCACATTGCCATTTTCTCTACAAGTAGATGCCAGTGATACTGGTGTTGGGGCTGTACTACTGCATGAAGTAGAGGGACAATTGTTGCCAGTCAGCTACTTTTCGGCAAAACTGAAGAAACACCAGCAGCACTATGCCACCATAGAAAAGGAGGCTCTTGCTTTAGTGTTGGCAGTGCAACATTTTGAGGTGTATATATCATCATCAGTTCACCATATAACTGTGTATAGTGACCATAATCCTTTACGTTTCCTTCACTTAATGAGAAACCACAATCAGAGACTTACAAGGTGGGCATTGTTTCTCCAACCTCTTAATCTTATGATTCATTATGTGAAGGGAGCAGAGAATGTGGTTGCTGATGCCTTGTCTCGTGTATAAAGTGCACGATGTAGTGTATAGATCACTTATCTATTCTTATTTTGCAGTGATTTGTGGTAGACGAGTAGATGGAACCCTGGACCACCCAAAGAAGAAGGGCAGGTTGAGCTATAGCTGGAGGTATCAGGATACCCTAGTGTGTGTGTGTGTTTTGGGGGTTAGTCACATCAAGGGCCATGCCTAGGTAAGGTATCCTACTTTTTTTAGGTGTTGGCTGGAATGCCTCGCCTCTGTTTTATGTTGGTATAGGGACTGTTGGACCTAACGTTTTAGTGAATGTGGGGCTGGCGGTGATGCCCTCCACTTGTTGGGTCATGTCTCTTGATCCGAGGTGTTTTGGGCCTCCAGGACTCTTTTCAATTTTTCCTTTTTGGATCACCACTGGGGTGACTCCAGGGTCCTTGGAATGACATGAAGGTGTCGGGTTCTGCATGACATTGTAATGTTGTTATGCAGGGTTCTGCATGACATTGTAATGTTGTTATGCAGGGTTCTGCATGACATTGTAATGGTGTTATGCAGGGTTATGACAGGGTTCTGCATGACATTGTAATGTTGTTATGCAGGGTTCTGCATGACATTGTAAGGTTGTTATGCAGGGTTCTGCATGACATTGTAAGGTTGTTATGCAGGGTTCTGCATGACATTGTAAGGTTGTCATGCAGGGTTCTGCATGACATTGTAATGTTGTTATGCAGGGTTCTGCATGGCATTGTAATGTTGTTATGCAGGGTTCTGCATGACATTGTAATGTTGTTATGCAGGGTTCTGCATGACATTGTAATGTTGTTATGCAGGGTTCTGCATGACATTGTAATGTTGTTATGCAGGGTTCTGCATGACATTGTAATGTTGTTATGCAGGGTTCTGCATGACATTGTAATGTTGTTATGCAGGGTTCTGCATGACATTGTAATGTTGTTATGCAGGGTTCTGCATGACATTGTAATGTTGTTATGCAGGGTTCTGCATGACATTGTAATGTTGTTATGCAGGGTTCTGCATGACATTGTAATGTTGTTATGCAGGGTTCTGCATGACATTGTAATGTTGTTATGCAGGGTTCTGCATGACATTGTAATGTTGTTATGCAGGGTTCTGCATGACATTGTAATGTTGTTATGCAGGGTTCTGCATGACATTGTAATGTTGTTATGCAGGGTTCTGCATGACATTGTAATGTTGTTATGCAGGGTTCTGCATGACATTGTAATGTTGTTATGCAGGGTTCTGCATGACATTGTAATGTTGTTATGCAGGGTTCTGCATGACATTGTAATGTTGTTATGCAGGGTTCTGCATGACATTGTAATGTTGTTATGCAGGGTTCTGCATGACATTGTAATGGTTGTTATGCAGGGTTCTGCATGACATTGTAATGTTGTTATGCAGGGTTCTGCATGACATTGTAATGTTGTTATGCAGGGTTCTGCATGACATTGTAATGTTGTTATGCAGGGTTCTGCATGACATTGTAATGTTGTTATGCAGGGTTCTGCATGACATTGTAATGTTGTTATGCAGGGTTCTGCATGACATTGTAATGTTGTTATGCAGGGTTCTGCATGACATTGTAATGTTGTTATGCAGGGTTCTGCATGACATTGTAATGTTGTTATGCAGGGTTCTGCATGACATTGTAATGTTGTTGCATTATGTTGTTATGCAGGGTTCTGCATGACATTGTAATGTTGTTATGCAGGGTTCTGCATGACATTGTAATGTTGTTATGCAGGGTTCTGCATGACATTGTAATGTTGTTATGCAGGGTTCTGCATGACATTGTAATGTTGTTATGCAGGGTTCTGCATGACATTGTAATGTTGTTATGCAGGGTTCTGCATGACATTGTAATGTTGTTATGCAGGGTTCTGCATGACATTGTAATGTTGTTATGCAGGGTTCTGCATGACATTGTAATGTTGTTATGCAGGGTTCTGCATGACATTGTAATGTTGTTATGCAGGGTTCTGCATGACATTGTAATGTTGTTATGCAGGGTTCTGCATGTTATGCAGGGTTCTTGCATGACATTGTAATGTTGTTATGCAGGGTTCTGCATGACATTGTAATGTTGTTATACAGTTCTGCATGACATTGTAATGTTGTTATACAGGGTTCTGCATGACATTGTAATGTTGTTATGCAGGGTTCTGCATGACATTGTAATGTTGTTATGCAGGGTTCTGCATGACATTGTAATGTTGTTATGGTTCAGGGTTCTGCATGACATTGTAATGTTGTTATGCAGGGTTCTGCATGACATTGTAATGTTGTTATGCAGGGTTCTGCATGACATTGTAATGTTGTTATGCAGGGTTCTGCATGACATTGTAATGTTGTTATGCAGGGTTCTGCATGACATTGTAATGTTGTTATGCAGGGTTCTGCATGACATTGTAATGTTGTTATGCAGGGTTCTGCATGACATTGTAATGTTGTTATGCAGGGTTCTGCATGACATTGTAATGGTTGTTATGCAGGGTTCTGCATGACATTGTAATGCAGGGTTGTTATGTTGTTATGCAGGGTTCAGGGTTCTGCATGACATTGTAATGTTGTTATGCAGGGTTCTGCATGACATTGTAATGTTGTTATGCAGGGTTCTGCATGACATTGTAATGGTTATGCAGGTTATGCAGGGTTCTGCATGACATTGTAATGTTGTTATGCAGGGTTCTGCATGACATTGTAATGTTGTTATGCAGGGTTCTGCATGACATTGTAATGTTGTTATGCAGGGTTCTGCATGACATTGTAATGGTTGTTATGCAGGGTTCTGCATGACATTGTAATGTTGTTATGCAGGGTTCTGCATGACATTGTAATGTTGTTATGCAGGGTTCTGCATGACATTGTAATGTTGTTATGCAGGGTTCTGCATGACATTGTAATGTTGTTATGCAGGGTTCTGCATGACATTGTAATGTTGTTATGCAGGGTTCTGCATGACATTGTAATGTTGTTATGCAGGGTTCTGCATGACATTGTAATGTTGTTATGCAGGGTTCTGCATGACATTGTACTGTTGTTATGCAGGGTTCTGCATGACATTGTAATGGTTGTTATGCAGGGTTCTGCATGACATTGTAATGTTGTTATGCAGGGTTCTGCATGACATTGTAATGTTGTTATGCAGGGTTCTGCATGACATTGTAATGTTGTTATGCAGGGTTCTGCATGACATTGTAATGTTGTTATGCAGGGTTCTGCATGACATTGTAATGTTGTTATGCAGGGTTCTGCATGACATTGTAATGTTGTTATGCAGGGTTCTGCATGACATTGTAATGTTGTTATGCAGGGTTCTGCATGACATTGTAATGTTGTTATGCAGGGTTCTGCATGACATTGTAATGGTTGTTATGCAGGGTTCTGCATGACATTGTAATGTTGTTATGCAGGGTTCTGCATGACATTGTAATGTTGTTATGCAGGGTTCTGCATGACATTGTAATGTTGTTATGCAGGGTTCTGCATGACATTGTAATGTTGTTATGCAGGGTTCTGCATGACATTGTAATGTTGTTATGCAGGGTTCTGCATGACATTGTAATGTTGTTATGCAGGGTTCTGCATGACATTGTAATGTTGTTATGCAGGGTTCTGCATGACATTGTAATGTTGTTATGCAGGGTTCTGCATGACATTGTAAGGTTGTTATGCAGGGTTCTGCATGACATTGTAAGGTTATACAGTTATGAAGGGTGATATAATAGTATGAATGTTATAATTGTAAATCATAATTTTATAATTCATAATGTGCATTTAGAGGCACTGTAAAGTGCTCTAACTGTAGTTATAAAGAAATCCTGCTAGGTAGTTATTTTCCATACAAGGTTACATCCATACAAGGTTACATCCATACAAGGTTACATCCATACAAGGTTACATCCATACAAGGTTACATCCATACAAGGTTACATCCATACAAGGTTACATCCATACAAGGTTACATCCATACAAGGTTACATCCATACAAGGTTACATCCATACAAGGTTACATCCATACAAGGTTACATCCATACAAGGTTACATCCATACAAGGTTACATCCATACAAGGTTACATCCATACAAGGTTACATCCATACAAGGTTACATCCATACAAGGTTACATCCATACAAGGTTACATCCATACAAGGTTACATCCATACAAGGTTACATCCATACAAGGTTACATCCATACAAGGTTACATCCACACAAGGTTACATCCATACAAGGTTACATCCATACAAGGTTACATCCATACAAGGTTACATCCATACAAGGTTACATCCATACAAGGTTACATCCATACAAGGTTACATCCATACAAGGTTACATCCATACAAGGTTACATCCATACAAGGTTACATCCATACAAGGTTACATCCATACAAGGTTACATCCATACAAGGTTACATCCATACAAGGTTACATCCATACAAGGTTCCATACAAGGTTACATCCATACAAGGTTACATCCATACAAGGTTACATACCATACAAGGTTACATCCATACAAGGTTACATCCATACAAGGTTACATCCATACAAGGTTACATCCATACAAGGTTACATCCATGCAAGGTTACATCCATACAAGGTTACATCTATACAAGGTTACATCCATACAAGGTTACATCCATACAAGGTCATCCATACAAGGTTACATCCATACAAGGTTACATCCATACAAGGTTACATCCATACAAGGTTACATCCATACAAGGTTACATCCATACAAGGTTACATCCATACAAGGTTACATCCATACAAGGTTACATCCATACAAGGTTACATCCATACAAGGTTACATCCATACATCCATACAAGGTTACATCCATACAAGGTTACATCCATACAAGGTTACATCCACAAGGTTACATCCATACAAGGTAACATCCATACAAGGTTACATCCATACAAGGTTACATCCATACAAGGTTACATCCATACAAGGTTACATCCATACAAGGTTACATCCATACAAGGTTACATCCATACAAGGTTACATCCATACAAGGTTACATCCATACAAGGTTACATCCATACAAGGTTACATCCATACAAGGTTACATCCATACAAGGTTACATCCATACAAGGTTACATCCATACAAGGTTACATCCATACAAGGTTACATCAATACAAGTTACATCCATACAAGGTTACATCCATACAAGGTTACATCCATTCAAGGTTACATCCATACAAGGTTACATCCATACAAGGTTACCATACAAGGTTACATCCATAAAAGGTTACATCCATACAAGGTTACATCCATACAAGGTTACATCCATACAAGGTTACATCCATACAAGGTTACATCCATACAAGGTTACATCCATACAAGGTTACATCCATACAAGGTTACATCCATACAAGGTTACATCCATACAAGGTTACATCCATACAAGGTTACATCCATACAAGGTTACATCCATACAAGGTTACATCCATACAAGGTTACATCCACACAACGTTACATCCATACAATGTAACAAGGTTACATCCATACAAGGTTACATCCATACAAGGTTACATCCATACAAGGTTACATCCATACAAGGTTACATCCATACAAGGTTACATCCATACAAGGTTACATCCATACAAGGTTACATCCATACAAGGTTACATCCATACAAGGTCACATCCATACAAGGTTACATCCATACAAGGTTACATCCATACAAGGTTACATCCATACAAGGTTACATCCATACAAGGTTACATCCATACAAGGTTACATCCATACAAGGTTACATCCATACAAGGTTACATCCATACAAGGTTACATCCATACAAGGTTACATCCATACAAGGTTACATCCATACAAGGTCATCCATACAAGGTTACATCCATACAAGGTTACATCCACACAATGTTACATCCATACAATGTAACAAGGTTACATCCATACAAGGTAACATCCACACAATGTTACATCCACACAATGTTACATCCATACAAGGTCACATCCATAAGGTTACATCCATACAAGGTTACATCCATACAAGGTTACATCCATACAAGGTTACATCCATACAAGGTTACATCCATACAAGGTTACATCCATACAAGGTTACATCCATACAAGGTTACATCCATACAAGGTTACATCCATACAAGGTTACATCCATACAAGGTTACATCCATACAAGGTTACATCCATACAAGGTTACATCCATACAAGGTTACATCCATACAAGGTTACATCCATACAAGGTTACATCCATACAAGGTTACATCCATACAAGGTTACATCCATAAAATTGGGATCTTAAAGGTAGGACATAGAAGCAAGGGACCGAGAGGAGCAAGGTGGTGGAAACAAAAGCATTGGCAGACAGCAAGGGGAATGAAAGAGGGAAAAGAACTAAGAAGTCACTTGCAGAAGTGATATCACACCACCGGGATGTCCGGGAGATGATAACAAGGTAGATTCTTGCATACACAAATAACTCGCACATAGAAGAGAGGAGCTTACGACGACGTTTCGGTCTGACCTGGACCATTTACATACATCGTCGTGAGCTCCTCTCTTCTATGTGTGGGTTATTTGTGTATCGTTCCAGTCACGGTATTGTGCCTTTTTTTGTTATTAAGATTCTTGTATCAGATGCAGAGATATGGAAGGAAAAGAAATGGGAAGAAGAGAAGGAGAGTTCACTTATTATTCATGGGGTTCAGGAGGTCTAAATGACTACCTATGATGAAAGAAGACATTGGGAGAATAAAGAGATTGAGATCATCATGACAATAACACGAGAGAAGAACATGTCCCAGCTAACAAATTTTCACAGACTTGGGGGTCATTAGAGGGAGAAAATCACACAGTAAAATTGACATTGCAGACAGAAGTGATACAGAACAGGATCCTACAACAGAAACCATTGTTAAATGGCTCTCAGAAATATTTGAAAGTGGATTACAACCCTGCCAGAAGAGGAAAAGAACATGAACAACTGAGAGTGGGTAGGAAGACACTGGTGGAAGGAAAGAGAGATAGGGCAGGCATCGAGAGACAGGAAACATCAGCCTCAATGAAGCACCAAAGAACTCCCTCAACCCCCAAACACATCATTCCAGCCAAACACAATAACCAGAAACAAGCCACACTCCATAGCCCCTCCCTTCAGCACTAATACCACCATCATAATAGCCCATCCTGCCTTCCACATCTCCAGTCAGCGCCACCCCTTCCCTCAACCCCGCCCCCACCCCCCAAAAAATATTGTACTGGACAGGAAGCTGAAGGTATGGTACACCAATGCAGATGGAATAACAAGAGTGAGGAGTGGCAAGAACGAGTCATTGAGGCATCGCTAGACATCATAGCACACACGGAAACAAAGCAAACTGTTATGAAAATAGTGATCAGCTTCCTGACTGGATATCAGATCCTGAGGAAAGACAGAAGAAACAGAGGGAGTGGAAGAATTGCACTGCACATCAGAAACCAGTGGAGTTTTGAGATGGAAGAAATAGACAGAGTGGAAGCAGATGATGATATCAGTGATGTACAACCAATTACTGAACAACAAGACACCAAATCAAGAGTATGATGAGATCAACAGAGCAATGGTGCATACACTAGCCGAGGTGGCCAAAAGGGCCCACCTGGGTAGAGCAAAGTTTCTCGTTGTAGGCGATTTCACTCACCTGGTGACTGACTGGGAATACGTAGAGCCACATGGTGAACCAGAAACAAGGAGAGCTAAGATGCTGGAGACAATATAGGAGAGGATGTTCCAGCAAAGCTGTACATTTTATTCACCTTGAACACTTCAGACATAGAATATATTAGACACAAAATATCCCTTGGCAATAGTGATCACAGTCCTGAGTTTCTAACACCTTACAGAGTTAACAATAGAAAGTGAAGCAGCACCAGAAGAAA
This sequence comes from Cherax quadricarinatus, assembly GCF_038502225.1. Taxonomy (NCBI): domain Eukaryota; kingdom Metazoa; phylum Arthropoda; class Malacostraca; order Decapoda; family Parastacidae; genus Cherax; species Cherax quadricarinatus. The sequence continues at coordinate 7,402 of NW_027200260.1, read as the reverse complement.
GGGAGAAATCATACTTAAATAAAGAGGACAACACAGATGGGAGAAACTTCCTGCAAGTTGCACAAGTTACACTTGTTTACTTGTACCTACCATATTGTCGATAATTCTAGCAACATTAATACAAAGCTAATATTGTTAGAAACCACCTTAACGAGAATAATTTGATTACTGAGTCTCAGCAAGGATTCCGCCTGACCAATTTTCTAACATCTTTTAATAAAGCATTTGAAGCAGTAAACAACGATAAAGAATATTAGTTTATTTGGATTTCAGTAAGTCCTTCGATAGAGCATCTCTATAACGATTGTTAAGAAAAGTGGCAGCTCATGGTATAGGAGGTAAAATTCTAACATGGATAGAGGCATGACTGACCAATAAGAGGCAGCGAGTTTGCATTAATAGGGTCAAGTTTGAATGGTGATCGGTGACCAGTGACGCTACACAGGTGACTAGTGGCGCTACACCGGTGACCAGTGACGCTACACCGGTGACTAGTGGCGCTACACCGGTGACTAGTGGCGCTACACCGGTGACCAGTGACGCTACACCGGTGACTAGTGGCGCTACACCGGTGACTAGTGGCGCTACACCGGTGACCAGTGGCGCTACACCGGTGACTAGTGGCACTACACCGGTGACCAGTGACGCTACACCGGTGACTAGTGGCGCTACACCGGTGACTAGTGGCGCTACACCGGTGACCAGTGACGCTACACCGGTGACTAGTGGCGCTACACCGGTGACTAGTGGCGCTCCACAAGCATCAGCTGTCCTCCATTGTTATTCCTAATTTGATGAAGGAATAACGAGTGACATGAATAAATTCGTTAATAATATAAAAATAGGCAGAATCAAAAATGAACTTCAGGAATTGGACAAATTAAAGTCATGGCCTGAAAAGTGGCAGATGCACTTCAGTGCGGACAAGTGTTAAGTCCTAGTCATGGCCTGAAAAGTGGCAGATGTACGTCAGTGCAGACAAGTGTTAAGTCCTAGTCATGGCCTGAAAAGTGGCAGATGTACGTCAGTGCAGACAAGTGTTAAGTCCTAGTCATGACCTGAAAAGTGGCAGATGTACGTCAGTGCAGACAAGTGTTAAGTCCTAGTCATGGCCTGAAAAGTGGCAGATGTACGTCAGTGCAGACAAGTGTTAAGTCCTAGTCATGGCCTGAAAAGTGGCAGATGTACGTCAGTGCAGACAAGTGTTAAGTCCTAGTCATGGCCTGAAAAGTGGCAGATGTACGTCAGTGCAGACAAGTGTTAAGTCCTAGTCATGGCCTGAAAAGTGGCAGATGCACTTCAGTGCAGACAAGTGTTAAGTCCTAGTCATGACCTGAAAAGTGGCAGATGCACTTCAGTGCAGACAAGTGTTAAGTCCTCGTCATGACCTGAAAAGTGGCAGATGCACTTCAGTGGGGACAAGTGTTAAGTCCTAGTCATGGCCTGAAAAGTGGCAGATGCACTTCAGTGCAGACAAGTGTTAAGTCCTAGTCATGACCTGAAAAGTGGCAGATGCACTTCAGTGCAGACAAGTGTTAAGTCCTAGTCATGGCCTGAAAAGTGGCAGATGCACTTCAGTGCAGACAAGTGTTAAGTCCTAGTCATGACCTGAAAAATGGCAGATGCACTTCAGTGCAGACAAGTGTTAAGTCCTAGTCATGACCTGAAAAGTGGCAGATGCACTTCAGTGCAGACAAGTGTTAAGTCCTAGTCATGGCCTGAAAAGTGGCAGATGCACTTCAGTGCGGACAAGTGTTAAGTCCTAGTCATGGCCTGAAAAGTGGCAGATGCACTTCAGTGCAGACAAGTGTTAAGTCCTAGTCATGACCTGAAAAGTGGCAGATGCACTTCAGTGCAGACAAGTGTTAAGTCCTAGTCATGACCTGAAAAGTGGCAGATGCACTTCAGTGCAGACAAGTGTTAAGTCCTAGTCATGACCTGAAAAGTGGCAGATGCACTTCAGTGCAGACAAGTGTTAAGTCCTAGTCATGACTTGAAAAGTGGCAGATGCACTTCAGTGCTGACAAGTGTTAAGTCCTAGTCCTTGGGAACGAAAATAACCTTCATAGTTATGAACTATGTGATGTAAAGCTGAATCATAGAAATGTAAAAGAAACTTGGAAGTCATGGTAATCAAAAATCTGAATCCAAGACAAGAGTGCCTAAGTGTGAGCAATAAAACTAACTGATTACTTGCATTTATATCAAGAAGTATAAGTAACATGAGACCAAAAGTTATTTTACAGCTGTATACATCACTAGTAAGGACAAAATAAATCCACTGTATAAGAAATCTCTCACATGAAGCTTCACTCCCTCAAGAGACGTCGAATGAGAGGATGTAATACTGAAGTTCATCAGTGGATGATGGACATAAATAAAGGCAATATAAAGTACTGAGGATGTTGAATCATGTAAGAACCAGAAATAATTATTTTAAATTAGATGAATTTAGATTTAGAAAGGACATAGGTAAGCATTAGTTTTCAAAAAGAGTTGTCGATGTATGGAACAATCTACAGAGGAGGGTAATGGAGACCTTGGGTGATTTTAAAAAGAGATTGGACAAATATTTGAGTGAAAATAGCTGGGCTGGGTTTGACTGGCATCTGACATACTGAAGTTCTTGGATGGCTTTGGCAACAATTTGAAACCCTGAATGTGACACTCAGGAAGCATGTCCCGATTTTTCATATTAAACCACGACTCAGTTATGGCAAATACGTCATTGTTACCCCACACTTGCAACTAACAATATTTTATTTCTAGTGCTACGACTATTTGTATAATATATATTTTAAAACCTTTCCTTATTCCTCCTTCCTTGTTCATTTCTACGACTATTTGTATAATATATATTTTAAAACCTTTCCTTATTCCTCCTTCCTTGTTCATTTCTGTTCCTCCATTATTTCTTTTGCTGTTCTTATCACCTAGTGCCACTGGCTTGCCAATATTCATCAATAACTCGATTTCATTCTGCCCATCACTGGTATCCTTAACACTCAGAATATCTCTACCCTGATAATTTATCCTCCCTAATTCTAATGTGCCATAATTCATTGTTTTCCCTCAAAAAATTCATATCACTATTTCTAGTTTAAGGCCCTAACAGTTCCCTCCACTGCACTGGCCGGTGTCACCCCCCTACCTGCCCTATATAAGGGAGCCCCATCCCTCATACATGCCATTTCTCCCAAAGAAAAGATTCTAATTGTCTATAAATGGTACTGAAATGTCCTTACAGTGTTTGTCCGGCCAACATTTAATAGCAGTTGCTCTGGACGTCCATTCATTTCCAGCTTCTCTCCATGGAGCCCTCTCTTCTTCCTAATTATCTCTGATGCTTACCTACACTTGCTAATCAGGTCAACACTCCTACGTCTGCTAACATCGTTCCCTCCAGCACTGAGTCATATGATAGGAATGCTCCCATTACCTTCCATGATGTTGTCCAGGTGGCTAACAATATCCGGCATCCCAGCCCCAGGAAAACACACCCTCTACCTTCTTTTCCTGTCTCTAAAACAAAACACCCTCTTCATAAATTTAACCTGACTGTCTCAAAGTACAAAAATGTTTTTATTTACACTGGTTGTGCTGATCGTGACGTTGCCGACAGTCTTTATAGGGCTGGTCTTCGCTGGGATGTCTTGAGTCGTCAATTCACATTCGTCTGTCTACACTGAAAAGAGATAGCTGATCTCCAGCTTCGTTCCCACCATTACTACCAGCATACACTCGTTGGACCGGACTGTGGTACTGCTGTTCTCGTCGACTTTATTACGGGGGTAATCCCTACACATACTTTTCAGTCGTTGAATCTCCCTTATATCTTCCATTAACACTGCCTTAAGCTGAGGATACAGTTGCTCGTAGTAGAAAGAAGATATCACAATCTCAGTGAGCTAAGGACAGAGAGCACCATCTTAGCAGAGGCACTCACCAACATTGCATCTCAGATGCATCTTCAAACTGCAATATCCTCACCCGTCCTTCAGAGTGCAGCTTTCACCTCCAGGGCTTAAGTATGGCTAACCAGTTTTTCTGAATCCCTTCACAAATTTTACCTTGCTCACACTCCAACATCACTTCAAGTCATAGAAACTACTTGTCTTCACTCACTCCTATGTAACAAACTCACAAACCACTGTTAGATGTTCAAGCCAATCACATATAAAACAACTTCCTTTTCTCCTTCCCTCCATTCTTCCCTAGGACGACCCCTACCCTGCCTACATCCTATTTTGCTCCATCCCCTCTAAATGTCCAAGTCATTCCAGTAACCCCTTCTCAGCCCTGTGAATAATACACTAAGTAATTCCACACCTCCTAGTCTCCAAGCTACGAATTCTCTGCATAATATTCACACCGCTAATTGCCCTTAGACACGACATCGCTACTACCTCCAGCCTTCTCCTCACTGTAATATTTAAACAATATGCTTCACTCCCATATAAGAGTGTCTGTTAAATTGTTCTCTCATACATTCCTCTGTTTTGCAGCTTTGGATAACATTCTGTAGCCTCCTGAAATGCCTAAATGTGAGGTGAGGGAGAGTTCATCTCTTCATTAATTGACACATCCGCCCACCATCCAATCGTAAATATCTGTGTGGGGATTTAATTACCTGCATGAACCTCATTATATTCATACCAGTGATTTAATGAAGACAACAAAGATAACTATTTCTTACCAATTACTGCAACTCTGAGTCATGTAGGAATATTTTGAGACACCCTAGGTCACAGGGAGAATGTCTCCCTCCGACACCTACTACCTAGGTCACAGGGAGAATGTCTCCCTCCGACACCTACTACCTAGGTCACAGGGAGAATGTCTCCCTCCGACACCTACTACCTAGGTCACAGGGAGAATGTCTCCCTCCGACACCTACTACCTAGGTCACAGGGAGAATGTCTCCCTTCGACACCTACTACCTAGGTCACAGGGAGAATGTCTCCCTTCGACACCTACTACCTAAGTCACAGGGAGAATGTCTCCCTCCGACACCTACTACCTAGGTCACAGGGAGAATGTCTCCCTTCGACACCTACTACCTAGGTCACAGGGAGAATGTCTCCCTTCGACACCTACTACCTAGGTCACAGGGAGAATGTCTCCCTTCGACACCTACTACCTAGGTCACAGGGAGAATGTCTCCCTTCGACACCTACTACCCTCATACATTCCCACAATCTGCTCTGGACCTCTAAATATTAACTTCAAATTTAATAAACACAACCAGTAATTCTGGTAACAATATTTACATTAAAATAATGTGGACTGTATAATTGGGGAAAATTGACAGAAAGAAAATGTAGATGGGAATACATGTATTTATATATCATATGAGAAAAATATGTCTGGAAGTCGCGTGATGCAGCTGGATCACCCACAACACCTGCGCTGGATCACCCACAACACCTGCGCTGGATCACCCACAACACCTGCGCTGGATCACCCACAACACCTGCGCTGGATCACCCACAACACCTGCGCTGGATCACCCACAACACCTGCCTAGATATGAGGGACCTAACTGGCCAGAAGTTCAACATATAAAGTGCAGTATACTTAGCTGTGGGTGTTGACGGTGCCTTATTATCCCCTTTTAACATCTAATTTCTAAGTGCTGCCAAGTCGTTGGTTTCTCACATTCTGTAGGACTGTAATTCTGATTCTTCTTGCTCCTGTGTGAGAGGCTTAAACTCCATTTAACCTCCAGAGCCACTGAATAATTCCCTCAAATTTCACTGTCGTCTTGTTCCTCCAATTCCAATATGGCGTCCTTTCCCCACCCGACGCTACTTATTTTGCTGGTTCCCTTTTTAATTCCCAAATTAATTTTAACCAACAACAATGTATTTCATTAAATTACACGCTAAAATAGACTATAATTTCGGAAAATGCTCAATATTTTCCACAATCTGATCAAATTTATTTTCTCCAGACACATCAACAACAATATCCTGTTAAAGAGGGCATCTTCCACATCGTTTAACTACTAGCTAAGAGGGAAAAGGATTGATTTCAAGATGGACCTGCTTAGCAGGTCATCAATTAATGAACCCGCGTCTCTTGCATCGTCCTCGAGACATTCCACACCTCACCTTAGATAGTATTTAAAATGCAACTCTCATGCTTCAGCTTCGCATTGTTCCAGACCATGAAGCTGAACTCTTCTCCAGTCCGGACTGACCACCTCAAACTAGTTCTCCAAGGTTGATGGACTGATTACATTATCTATACTTTGCCACTACTCCTGTTGTTTACAGTACCTTATCTTCACCCAGTCTTTTATTACCTATTTTTTTTGGTTACTCTCAACACCTTACTCTTTCTTATTTCCACGTTAATTTCCTCTTTTTGCATTCTTAACAAATTCGTCCAGAATCCTTCGTAACTTTTCTCCTATAAGCACAGTGTCATCAGCAAAAAGTAACTGTGGCAACTCCCACTTTGTATTAATTTTTTTTATTTTTTTAATCCCACACCTCTCACCAACACCCTAGCATTAATTTCTTTTACAACCCTTCTATCTATCTATCTATCTATCTATATATATATATATATATATATATATATATATATATATATATATATATATATATATATATATATATATATATATATATATATATATGTACTTTTACTGGAAAGTAATTTTCTTCTCTACAATATATCCTAACCTGAGCCTCGCTATCCTCATAAAATCTCTTTGCTGTTTTAAGTATCCTACCACCTGTTCCACACACTTGCAACATCTGCCACATTGCTCCCCTATCTTTTCTAAATTTATAAATACAACGAAAACTTCCCTACCTATTGTTAACTTATTTGCTTCAATGTCAACACCTAGTTCACACATGTCCTACCCTTCCTAAAACCTTTTTAAAAAGTTCATCAGCGATCCTACCTGAAGTCTACATGGAGGTTGTCCCGAGGGCCAACGTGCCCACGGCTTAGACACTAACTATGCAGGTCTGAGCACACTCGGACCTGAACGCATGGTTTTTGCGCAAGTCCTCCTTCTCCCCCCGCGCATCTTGGTTCCCATTCTCTATTTCTGACCAATCAGAAGCTTTCCCTGAGTCGTTCCAGCTAAGTGGCGATGGCATCTCCTTGCTTCCCATTAGTCGAGAGAGCAAAATGTAAACACTTCTAGCTTGGCGTCGCCCTGACAGGTTTTTTTTTGTCGAGTGGTCCTAATATACTCTTACATTTCACCCTCTACAATGTTGGTAAGTACTGATTTGTGTGTCTAGTGCATAAATGAAAAGTTTAGCTATATTTTGATATATATATATATATATATATATATATATATATATATATATATATATATATATATATATATATATATATATATATATATATATATATATATATATATATATAT
>NW_027200259.1:0-22580 GCF_038502225.1 Cherax quadricarinatus | reverse complement strand
CTACCCCACTTACATCCATCGACAACGATCTAAGAAAAGACCAACTCCCCCCCCCAACAGCCTAATAACCCCCGCCATCCAGACTCTCACCACTTCCAAAGATGAACAAAAATATACCACATGATATGCCGTCTCCTCCTCCCCACAGAATAAACATGTTGCCTCTCTAACCAACCCCATCTTATGCAACATATACTTAGATGCCACCACACCCATTAGAAAACGGTACACCAACTCCCTAACCCTTGCTGGTATCCTAAGCTTCCTGAACTCCCTCCATATGACCCTCCAGTTATACATGGGGTATACTGCGGCCCCCTGCAATACACCCCTTCCCCACACCACACCCACCACTGCGTTTACCTTCAACCTTTTTACCTGCCCCACTGCCAACATGAATCTTATTACATCTTCACACTTTCTCAAATCCCTACCACTCCACCAGTTTCTAGCATCCCTCATCACCCTATCCACCCTAACACCCCCCTCCCCCCCACCCTTAGATACCTCAGCTTAATATATAATACCATTACCCTAGGCCCTAAGGCCAACAAACCTAGTCCCCCCCTTTTCACCTCCGTCATGACCACATCTTTGGACAACCAGGCCCTCCCAAACCCCCACACAAACCTCAACACCCTCCTCTGTATTTCCTGTATATCCTGCACCCCCAAGGGGAACACCTCCGCTACACCCCAGACCTTACTATACACCACCGAGTTAATTACCAACGCCCTCTGCTGTAACGCCACTTCACTGGCCCTCAAACCTTTTAACTTGCCTATAACCCTACTCGTGACTGCTTCTGAGTTAATCCTCCTACATTCCTGCAATTGCCTCATATACCATATCCCACACACCCTAATTCTGTCACAAACCGTCCATCCCATTTCCTCCCCCAATCTCCCCCCAACCCATGTTCCTACTTCCAATAACCTAGACTTTGCTAAATTAACTACCATTCCTGAAACACTCCCAAAACTCCTAATGACCTCTCCCACCCTTCGTAAAGCCTCCCCACTCATAACTAACACAGTTGTATCATCCACATAACCTACTATGCCCCCCATACTTCCCCCCCCCCACCTCCCGCAATGCGTCGTCCACAGCCTCAAAAAAAGGATGTTGCACGCATGCAAAGAGCAACTGTGACAGCGGGCAACCCTGCCTTAATCCCTGTTCCATCATCACCGCCCCCCCCAGCTTACCATTAACCTGCACCCTCATGACAGCCCCCTCATACAGAATGCGCACCCACCTCACGACCCCCCCTCCAAAACCCAATTTTTCCAAACAGTCCCACAAAAAGTCCCTCTTCACACAGTCATATGCCTGAGCCCAATCCAACCCAAGGACGCCCCCTCCCTGACAGTTCTCTATAAAATCCCTTATCACACTGTGCCCATTCTTCATAGTCCGTCCCGGAATCCCATACTGACCCCCATGTACGCTACTCCCAATTACCTTCTTTAACCTGTTCCCCAATACCTTCGCAAAAATTTTGTAATCCGTACACATTAACGACAACGGACGATAATCTCCCAAACCCTTCTCCTCTCCTCCCTTCTTTGGCACCAAGACAACGACCCCAGTTCTCTGTGTTTGCGCCATTCTGCCCCATTTCAACATATAATTCAGAACCGCCACTAGGCATTCCCTCAGTACCTCCCAATGTGCTTTGTAAAAATCATTAGATAACCCATCTATTCCCGGTGCCTTCCCCTGACTCAACCCATTCACCACTTCCCCCACCTCTTCCCCCGTAATGCCTCCCTCCAACTCCCGATCCCCCTGCCCCATACCCTGCGAAACCCTCATCCCTCTAAATGTTTCTAACCCACCCACCCCTCCCCTTCTCTTCCATTTCTCCGTAAACCAATAATCAGCATACCTACTGATAGAATCTGTGTCAGTGAGGCCCTGTCCCCTCACATAACCCTCCCCACCCTCCACAACAATATGCGCCACGGTATTCCTCAACTGTCTGTCCTTGAATTTTCTGAGAACATACCCAGTTGGCTTATCACCTTTTAGTACGTCCTCCAATCCTGCCCTGACCCTGAGTGCATCAAAACGTTCATTATGCATCTCTACTAAACGACTCCTAAGTTCCCCCATATCTCCTTCCACTCCCTCCCTACCCCCCCCCCCCGCATAACAATCATTCAACTGACCCTCTAAATAATTCTGCAATCCAAACCTCCAGCGTGCCCGTTCCCTGCCCCTCTTCCTAAAAAATTCTACAATTTTCACCTTTGCCTGCAACTCCCACCAATCTAGCAAATCCACCTCCTCATCCCTAGCCTCCCAAAAGCCTTTCCACCATGACTGAAAAGACCGACCTTGATCCTCCTCCTGTAAAAGCCTCACATTTAATTTCCAATAGCTCTGATATATTCTCGGAATACCATCCACCCTAAGGTCAGCCAACACTGCTCTGTGATCTGATAAACCCACGTCCACTGTTCTAACTCTCTCCACTCCTATCCCCTGCCTCACATAAATCCTATCCAACCTTGCCTCATAACTCCCCTGTACATAGGTATGCTCAACCTGATACCCCCCCCTGCCAACCACATCTACCACCCCGACATCGCACAAAGCATCCCTTAAGACACCCAACACGCACCCCGCCCCCCTAGGTACTACGTCTACATGCCTAATCACACAATTCCAATCACCTCCAATTATCGCTATGGCAGGTAAACCCCTGAGATAATATAACAAAACGTCACGAACAAAATCTGATTTTATCCTTACATTACCAATCGCAGGCATATAAACTCCCACAAAACATACCCTACTCTGCCCCCACCACCCATCCACCCGAACAACCCTCCCCCCACCCCCCTCCTCCCACCCCATGACTCGCAATGGACTGGTCTCCTTTACTAAAACAGCCACTCCGCCCTTTAAAAGCGTTGCCATGCTTACAAACAACTTATATCCACTCAATCTCAACTCACTACCTGACTTATAGTTATGCTCCTGTAGGAAACAAACATCAACGTCGTACCTTTTGAGGAACCACTCCAACCAGACCCTTTTTACCTCAGTTTTTAGGCCATTAGCATTTATCGTTACACACCTGAATGGTCAGGGAGAGGCGGCTTACCTCTGTGTCGCTGTGGCTTACTCACACTTCCCTTCAAGCTGCTCACACTTTCCTTATTACTCTTTTTAATAGGACCCCCTACCCCCCCTTGTCTCTCCCCCGATTTTCCCTGTACTCCCCCCCCTGTAGGGGATTTGCGGACCACCTCTGCCCATGCCTTCTTACCTGGTCTTTGCCCAGGTGTTAAAACATCATCTAATTCAGTCAACCCCACTGGCCTCTTCCTAGAACTGCCTACCAAAGCCACCTCTTCCTCAGGTACATCCTCCCTGTGTACCTCTGCCACTACAAGTATATCCTTTCCAGTATTCCCTGCTACTTCCGACTTCTCACTCAGCCCTTGCAATTGCTGCGTTTCACTGGTCCGTCCATCCATGTCCTCTCCTACCACGGCCTCCTCCAAGAATTCCTGGAGCACTGACTCCAAGGACACCTCCTGTGTCGACTCCCCCACTTCCTCCACCACCACAGGCGTTGGAGTAGGAACTCCCTCCTCCACCGGGAGTGTGACACACGTCCCCATCTGTTCACCCTCCTTCTCCACCTCCTCACTCCATAGAGGAGTCCCAGTCTTCGCCGCCGCCACCACACTCGTTTGCTGGACGTCCTCCACCGGGGCTGAAACCCCCGGGGCAACTCTACGTGCACATTGCGCCGCTATATGATCATAAGAGCCGCAAAGACGACACGTTCTCCTTTGCCCCACATACGACACATATACCTGATTTCTGGTGCCTGTCAACATGACATACGAAGGTATAGGCGTCTTGAGGGTCATCTTGATGTTGTATGACCCTTCCGGGAGGCCCTCATATGGTCCATCCCTCCATACCCCACCTCTGGCTTCATGAATGACTCCATACTTGCTAAAAACTTCCATTATACCAAACTTAGTTGCCTCAAAGGGTACATTCCTCACTCGTACCCACGTATAGTAAGTAGACACGTCATGCAAGCACACATCCATCGTCGAGTTGAGGCACATTCGGCGTTCCTGGTACTGCTCCACCACACTGCTGTAGTAGCTAGTCCTCAGGAACTTCACAAATACTCGTTTCACCCCATTAAGGGCCACACCATACAGTTCCTCGTTAGGGATACCATATAAATCCCTAATAATTGCAGGAAGAACGACGTTCATCGTAGCAGGGCTCAGAGAACCCCTCAACAGCTCAATGCAGACTGTGTTAATCCTCCTGCCGGTGTACTCCGCCATGTCTGAACAGGGAAAACTGCGCAGAAACCAGGATAGTGGGAGCTACTGCGCAGTGCGTCCGCACGGCCCAACAGCGATGCGGACAATGAACTGATATACAAGATCATTATTCAGCAGCCGATGTGACTGATATCAGCAGGTAGAATAAGGATGAAAGTGGAGAAAGTGTTATAAAGGAACCGTAGTAAAAGTAGATGGAAGAAAGCTGGTTAATTTTTGCAGATGTGATGAAGATGTTAAAAAATTGTTATTGATGTAATGCTGTTGTGTGTTGTGTGATGAACATCGTACTGGTGATGTTGTGTGTTGTGTGTATGATGAACATCGTACTGGTGATGTTGTGTGTTGACTGTGTGATGAACATCGTACTGGTGATGTTGTGTGTTGACTGTGTGATGAACATCGTACTGGTGATGTTGTGTGTTGACTGTGTGATGAACATCGTACTGGTGATGTTGTGTGTTGAGTGTGATGAACATCGTACTGGTGATGTTGTGTGTTGACTGTGTGATGAACATCGTACTGGTGATGTTGTGTGTTGACTGTGTGATGAACATCGTACTGGTGATGTTGTGTGTTGACTGTGTGATGAACATCGTACTGGTGATGTTGTGTGTTGACTGTGTGATGAACATCGTACTGGTGATGTTGTGTGTTGACTGTGTGATGAACATCGTACTGGTGATGTTGTGTGTTGAGTGTGTGATGAACATCGTACTGGTGATGTTGTGTGTTGACTGTGTGATGAACATCGTACTGGTGATGTTGTGTGTTGACTGTGTGATGAACATCGTACTGGTGATGTTGTGTGTTGACTGTGTGATGAACATCGTACTGGTGATGTTGTGTGTTGACTGTGTGATGAACATCGTACTGGTGATGTTGTGTGTTGACTGTGTGATGAACATCGTACTGGTGATGTTGTGTGTTGACTGTGTGATGAACATCGTACTGGTGATGTTGTGTGTTGACTGTGTGATGAACATCGTACTGGTGATGTTGTGTGTTGACTGTGTGATGAACATGTGTGATGAACAAGGAACTGGTGATGTTGTGTGTTGACTGTGTGATGAACATCGTACTGGTGATGTTGTGTGTTGACTGTGTGATGAACATCGTACTGGTGATGTTGTGTGTTGTGTGTGTGATGAACATCGTACTGGTGATGTTGTGTGTTGACTGTGTGATGAACATCGTACTGGTGATGTTGTGTGTTGACTGTGTGATGAACATCGTACTGGTGATGTTGTGTGTTGACTGTGTGATGAACATCGTACTGGTGATGTTGTGTGTTGACTGTGTGATGAACATCGTACTGGTGATGTTGTGTGTTGACTGTGTGATGAACATCGTACTGGTGATGTTGTGTGTTGACTGTGTGATGAACATCGTACTGGTGATGTTGTGTGTTGACTGTGTGATGAACATCGTACTGGTGATGTTGTGTGTTGACTGTGTGATGAACATCGTACTGGTGATGTTGTGTGTTGACTGTGTGATGAACATCGTACTGGTGATGTTGTGTGTTGACTGTGTGATGAACATCGTACTGGTGATGTTGTGTGTTGACTGTGTGATGAACATCGTACTGGTGATGTTGTGTGTTGACTGTGTGATGAACATCGTACTGGTGATGTTGTGTGTTGTGTGTGTGATGAACATCGTACTGGTGATGTTGTGTGTTGACTGTGTGATGAACATCGTACTGGTGATGTTGTGTGTTGACTGTGTGATGAACATCGTACTGGTGATGTTGTGTGTTGACTGTGTGATGAACATCGTACTGGTGATGTTGTGTGTTGACTGTGTGATGAACATCGTACTGCTGATGTTGTGTGTTGACTGTGTGATGAACATCGTACTGGTGATGTTGTGTGTTGACTGTGTGATGAACATCGTACTGGTGATGTTGTGTGTTGACTGTGTGATGAACATCGTACTGGTGATGTTGTGTGTTGACTGTGTGATGAACATCGTACTGGTGATGTTGTGTGTTGACTGTGTGATGAACATCGTACTGGTGATGTTGTGTGTTGACTGTGTGATGAACATCGTACTGGTGATGTTGTGTGTTGACTGTGTGATGAACATCGTACTGGTGATGTTGTGTGTTGACTGTGTGATGAACATCGTACTGGTGATGTTGTGTGAGTTGTGATGAACATCGTACTGGTGATGTTGTGTGAATGAACATCGTACTGGTGATGTTGTGTGTTGATGTTAAGTGTTGACTGTGTGATGAACATCGTACTGGTGATGTTGTGTGTTGACTGTGTGATGAACATCGTACTGGTGATGTTGTGTGTTGACTGTGTGATGAACATCGTACTGGTGATGTTGTGTGTTGACTGTGTGATGAACATCGTACTGGTGATGTTGTGTGTTGACTGTGTGATGAACATCGTACTGGTGATGTTGTGTGTTGACTGTGTGATGAACATCGTACTGGTGATGTTGTGTGTTGACTGTGTGATGAACATCGTACTGGTGATGTTGTGTGTTGACTGTGTGATGAACATCGTACTGGTGATGTTGTGTGTTGACTGTGTGATGAACATCGTACTGGTGATGTTGTGTGTTGACTGTGTGATGAACATCGTACTGGTGATGTTGTGTGTTGACTGTGTGATGAACATCGTACTGGTGATGTTGTGTGTTGACTGTGTGATGAACATCGTACTGGTGATGTTGTGTGTTGACTGTGTGATGAACATCGTACTGGTGATGTTGTGTGTTGACTGTGTGATGAACATCGTACTGGTGATGTTGTGTGTTGACTGTGTGATGAACATCGTACTGGTGATGTTGTGTGTTGACTGTGTGATGAACATCGTACTGGTGATGTTGTGTGTTGACTGTGTGATGAACATCGTACTGGTGATGTTGTGTGTTGACTGTGTGATGAACATCGTACTGGTGATGTTGTGTGTTGACTGTGTGATGAACATCGTACTGGTGATGTTGTGTGTTGACTGTGTGATGAACATCGTACTGGTGATGTTGTGTGTTGACTGTGTGATGAACATCGTACTGGTGATGTTGTGTGTTGACTGTGTGATGAACATCGTACTGGTGATGTTGTGTGTTGACTGTGTGATGAACATCGTACTGGTGATGTTGTGTGTTGACTGTGTGATGAACATCGTACTGGTGATGTTGTGTGTTGACTGTGTGATGAACATCGTACTGGTGATGTTGTGTGTTGACTGTGTGATGAACATCGTACTGGTGATGTTGTGTGTTGACTGTGTGATGAACATCGTACTGGTGATGTTGTGTGTTGACTGTGTGATGAACATCGTACTGGTGATGTTGTGTGTTGACTGTGTGATGAACATCGTACTGGTGATGTTGTGTGTTGACTGTGTGATGAACATCGTACTGGTGATGTTGTGTGTTGACTGTGTGATGAACATCGTACTGGTGATGTTGTGTGTTGACTGTGTGATGAACATCGTACTGGTGATGTTGTGTGTTGACTGTGTGATGAACATCGTACTGGTGATGTTGTGTGTTGACTGTGTGATGAACATCGTACTGGTGATGTTGTGTGTTGACTGTGTGATGAACATCGTACTGGTGATGTTGTGTGTTGACTGTGTGATGAACATCGTACTGGTGATGTTGTGTGTTGACTGTGTGATGAACATCGTACTGGTGATGTTGTGTGTTGACTGTGTGATGAACATCGTACTGGTGATGTTGTGTGTTGACTGTGTGATGAACATCGTACTGGTGATGTTGTGTGTTGACTGTGTGATGAACATCGTACTGGTGATGTTGTGTGTTGACTGTGTGATGAACATCGTACTGGTGATGTTGTGTGTTGACTGTGTGATGAACATCGTACTGGTGATGTTGTGTGTTGACTGTGTGATGAACATCGTACTGGTGATGTTGTGTGTTGACTGTGTGATGAACATCGTACTGGTGATGTTGTGTGTTGACTGTGTGATGAACATCGTACTGGTGATGTTGTGTGTTGACTGTGTGATGAACATCGTACTGGTGATGTTGTGTGTTGACTGTGTGATGAACATCGTACTGGTGATGTTGTGTGTTGACTGTGTGATGAACATCGTACTGGTGATGTTGTGTGTTGACTGTGTGATGAACATCGTACTGGTGATGTTGTGTGTTGACTGTGTGATGAACATCGTACTGGTGATGTTGTGTGTTGACTGTGTGATGAACATCGTACTGGTGATGTTGTGTGTTGACTGTGTGATGAACATCGTACTGGTGATGTTGTGTGTTGACTGTGTGATGAACATCGTACTGGTGATGTTGTGTGTTGACTGTGTGATGAACATCGTACTGGTGATGTTGTGTGTTGACTGTGTGATGAACATCGTACTGGTGATGTTGTGTGTTGACTGTGTGATGAACATCGTACTGGTGATGTTGTGTGTTGACTGTGTGATGAACATCGTACTGGTGATGTTGTGATGTTGTGTGTTGACTGTGTGATGAACATCGTACTGGTGATGTTGTGTGTTGACTGTGTGATGAACATCGTACTGGTGATGTTGTGTGTTGACTGTGTGATGAACATCGTACTGGTGATGTTGTGTGTTGACTGTGTGATGAACATCGTACTGGTGATGTTGTGTGTTGACTGTGTGATGAACATCGTACTGGTGATGTTGTGTGTTGACTGTGTGATGAACATCGTACTGGTGATGTTGTGTGTTGACTGTGTGATGAACATCGTACTGGTGATGTTGTGTGTTGACTGTGTGATGAACATCGTACTGGTGATGTTGTGTGTTGACTGTGTGATGAACATCGTACTGGTGATGTTGTGTGTTGACTGTGTGATGAACATCGTACTGGTGATGTTGTGTGTTGACTGTGTGATGAACATCGTACTGGTGATGTTGTGTGTTGACTGTGTGATGAACATCGTACTGGTGATGTTGTGTGTTGACTGTGTGATGAACATCGTACTGGTGATGTTGTGTGTTGACTGTGTGATGAACATCGTACTGGTGATGTTGTGTGTTGACTGTGTGATGAACATCGTACTGGTGATGTTGTGTGTTGACTGTGTGATGAACATCGTACTGGTGATGTTGTGTGTTGACTGTGTGATGAACATCGTACTGGTGATGTTGTGTGTTGACTGTGTGATGAACATCGTACTGGTGATGTTGTGTGTTGACTGTGTGATGAACATCGTACTGGTGATGTTGTGTGTTGACTGTGTGATGAACATCGTACTGGTGATGTTGTGTGTTGACTGTGTGATGAACATCGTACTGGTGATGTTGTGTGTTGACTGTGTGATGAACATCGTACTGGTGATGTTGTGTGTTGACTGTGTGATGAACATCGTACTGGTGATGTTGTGTGTTGACTGTGTGATGAACATCGTACTGGTGATGTTGTGTGTTGACTGTGTGATGAACATCGTACTGGTGATGTTGTGTGTTGACTGTGTGATGAACATCGTACTGGTGATGTTGTGTGTTGACTGTGTGATGAACATCGTACTGGTGATGTTGTGTGTTGACTGTGTGATGAACATCGTACTGGTGATGTTGTGTGTTGACTGTGTGATGAACATCGTACTGGTGATGTTGTGTGTTGACTGTGTGATGAACATCGTACTGGTGATGTTGTGTGTTGACTGTGTGATGAACATCGTACTGGTGATGTTGTGTGTTGACTGTGTGATGAACATCGTACTGGTGATGTTGTGTGTTGACTGTGTGATGAACATCGTACTGGTGATGTTGTGTGTTGACTGTGTGATGAACATCGTACTGGTGATGTTGTGTGTTGACTGTGTGATGAACATCGTACTGGTGATGTTGTGTGTTGACTGTGTGATGAACATCGTACTGGTGATGTTGTGTGTTGACTGTGTGATGAACATGAATGAACATCGTACTGGTGATGTTGTGTGTTGACTGTGTGATGAACATCGTACTGGTGATGTTGTGTGTTGACTGTGTGATGAACATCGTACTGGTGATGTTGTGTGTTGACTGTGTGATGAATGTTGTGTGTTGACATGAACGTACTGGTGATGTTGTGTGTTGACTGTGTGATGAACATCGTACTGGTGATGTTGTGTGTTGACTGTGTGATGAACATCGTACTGGTGATGTTGTGTGTTGACTGTGTGATGAACATCGTACTGGTGATGTTGTGTGTTGACTGTGTGATGACCATCGTACTGGTGATGTTGTGTGTTGACTGTGTGATGAACATCGTACTGGTGATGTTGTGTGTTGACTGTGTGATGAACATCGTACTGGTGATGTTGTGTGTTGACTGTGTGATGAACATCGTACTGGTGATGTTGTGTGTTGACTGTGTGATGAACATCGTACTGGTGATGTTGTGTGTTGACTGTGTGATGAACATCGTACTGGTGATGTTGTGTGTTGACTGTGTGATGAACATCGTACTGGTGATGTTGTGTGTTGAGTGTGTGATGAACATCGTACTGGTGATGTTGTGTGTTGACTGTGTGATGAACATCGTACTGGTGATGTTGTGTGTTGACTGTGTGATGAACATCGTACTGGTGATGTTGTGTGTTGAGTGTGTGATGAACATCGTACTGGTGATGTTGTGTGTTGAGTGTGTGATGAACATCGTACTGGTGATGTTGTGTGTTGACTGTGTGATGAACATCGTACTGGTGATGTTGTGTGTTGAGTGTGTGATGAACATCGTACTGGTGATGTTGTGTGTTGACTGTGTGATGAACATCGTACTGGTGATGTTGTGTGTTGACTGTGTGATGAACATCGTACTGGTGATGTTGTGTGTTGACTGTGTGATGAACATCGTACTGGTGATGTTGTGTGTTGAGTGTGTGATGAACATCGTACTGGTGATGTTGTGTGTTGAGTGTGTGATGAACATCGTACTGGTGATGTTGTGTGTTGACTGTGTGATGAACATCGTACTGGTGATGTTGTGTGTTGAGTGTGTGATGAACATCGTACTGGTGATGTTGTGTGTTGAGTGTGTGATGAACATCGTACTGGTGATGTTGTGTGTTGACTGTGTGATGAACATCGTACTGGTGATGTTGTGTGTTGAGTGTGTGATGAACATCGTACTGGTGATGTTGTGTGTTGAGTGTGTGATGAACATCGTACTGGTGATGTTGTGTGTTGACTGTGTGATGAACATCGTACTGGTGATGTTGTGTGTTGAGTGTGTGATGAACATCGTACTGGTGATGTTGTGTGTTGAGTGTGTGATGAACATCGTACTGGTGATGTTGTGTGTTGACTGTGTGATGAACATCGTACTGGTGATGTTGTGTGTTGAGTGTGTGATGAACATCGTACTGGTGATGTTGTGTGTTGAGTGTGTGATGAACATCGTACTGGTGATGTTGTGTGTTGAGTGTGTGATGAACATCGTACTGGTGATGTTGTGTGTTGAGTGTGTGATGAACATCGTACTGGTGATGTTGTGTGTTGAGTGTGTGATGAACATCGTACTGGTGATGTTGTGTGTTGACTGTGTGATGAACATCGTACTGGTGATGTTGTGTGTTGAGTGTGTGATGAACATCGTACTGGTGATGTTGTGTGTTGAGTGTGTGATGAACATCGTACTGGTGATGTTGTGTGTTGAGTGTGTGATGAACATCGTACTGGTGATGTTGTGTGTTGAGTGTGTGATGAACATCGTACTGGTGATGTTGTGTGTTGACTGTGTGATGAACATCGTACTGGTGATGTTGTGTGTTGACTGTGTGATGAACATCGTACTGGTGATGTTGTGTGTTGAGTGTGTGATGAACATCGTACTGGTGATGTTGTGTGTTGAGTGTGTGATGAACATCGTACTGGTGATGTTGTGTGTTGAGTGTGTGATGAACATCGTACTGGTGATGTTGTGTGTTGAGTGTGTGATGAACATCGTACTGGTGATGTTGTGTGTTGAGTGTGTGATGAACATCGTACTGGTGATGTTGTGTGTTGAGTGTGTGATGAACATCGTACTGGTGATGTTGTGTGTTGAGTGTGTGATGAACATCGTACTGGTGATGTTGTGTGTTGACTGTGTGATGAACATCGTACTGGTGATGTTGTGTGTTGAGTGTGTGATGAACATCGTACTGGTGATGTTGTGTGTTGAGTGTGTGATGAACATCGTACTGGTGATTTTGTGTGTTGAGTGTGTGACGAACATCGTACTGGTGATGTTGTGTGTTGACTGTGTGATGCACATCGTACTGGTGATGTTGTGTGTTGAGAGTGTGACGAACATCGTACTGGTGATGTTGTGTGTTGAGTGTGTGATGAACATCGTACTGCTGATGTTGTGTGTTGAGTGTGTGATGAACATCGTACTGGTGATGTTGTGTGTTGACTGTGTGATGAACATCGTACTGCTGATGTTGTGTGTTGACTGTGTGATGAACATCGTACTGCTGATGTTGTGTGTTGACTGTGTGATGAACATCGTACTGCTGATGTTGTGTGTTGAGTGTGTTGTGGGTGATGTATGGGAGAAAATTCTCTCTCACAATAACAGTCGTCAATTTAATAATACTCATTATCAGTTAGTAAATGAATGGAGAGATGAGAACTTGGATGATCTACAACCACTACCTACCATCGATACTTCAACTCTTGAAGATACCCACCCGCTTACTTGACCTATTACATTACTAGAGATGAGTCAGGTTATTGGAAGAATGAGAAATAGAGCCCCTGGCCTCTCTGGAATAACAATGAAACAAATAAAGTACCTACCTAGAAATTGCAAACAGTCCTTGGTAAATATCATTAATGCCATCTTGGCCTCAGGACATTTTCCAGTTGTTTTTAAGACTGCTAGGATGATCTTTCTTGCTAAGCCCAATAAAGACATCCACCAACCTGGGAACTATAGACCTATATCTTTACTTGAAGTCACTGGAAAAGTTCTTGAGAAAGTCATTTCCAACAGATTGAACTACTATATGGAGTTTAATCACTTTTTTACTGAAAAACAATTTGGCTTTAGAACACATAGAGGTACCAATCATGCAATAAATGTTATTTTCGATACTGTAGCAAGTCTAAAACATCAGGGCAATCTTGCCTTAATTGCCACCAGAGATGTTCATAAAGCTTTTGATAGCTTATGGCATGATGGTCTTATATACAAACTCATTGACCTACCAGACCATAACTGGACTTTTCTCAGAGTAATTTATAATTTCTTAACTCAAAGAAAAATCATTCCCACCTTTCATGGCAAGTCGACAGAACCTTTTATACCGACGGCTGGTGTCCCACAAGGTTCTTGTCTCAGTCCACTTCTGTTTAACATTTATGTGAATGACCTTCCTCAACCAGAGTTTAATGACACAATTGTGACACAGTTTGCAGATGATGTTATTCATGTCGTCTCATCAACTCCAGTAACAGGAAAATACAAGTATGAGAGAGTCATAGAAAAAATTAATATTGAACTTCGTCGAACATCTAATTGGGAGAAGAAATGGAGAATTACGACTAATCCTGACAAGGTCCTTGTTAGCACGATAGGATGTTTTGCATCAACCATCGAAGATAAAGGGGGTATCTCCATCAGAGGTACACCTGTAGCCATTAGAAACCCTAACAAGATCTTGGGATATGAAATAGACAGGCTGCTCCACTCAACATCTCATGTAACTAAAAAGATCAACACAGCCAAAGCCGGTCTTAGCAGACTCTTTCGATTCAATCAAGCCCCTCAACATGTCAAAAAACATCTGTATAAAATGATAATAAGACCTATACTCGAATACCCTTGTGTCCCAATGTCATTAACAACAAAGACCAACATGCTACGGTTACAAAGGGTCCAGAATAGAGCTCTTCGCTTTATTACCGATACCAGGAGGAGAGACAGAGTTAAAATGGCAGATTTACACACACAACAAGATATTACTGCCATAAATGTACGCCTTGACACCCTAAAAAAGAAACAACTTTATACAATGCAAGAACTATACATGCCAGATAGAGAACATCCTATACAAGTGATAAATACCACCGATTACACCATCAATACTCCACCTCACAGGACTCAAAGAATGACTCTCCCACAGAGGGTTCGTCGTTTTATTCATAAAGATGATTACCCTCGACCCATGATTTTGAGCAACTTACCTGATGAAGAAGATTGGATACCACCAGAACCCTTCTATGTATACTGAGAAAATCATCGCCCCCAATTAGGGAGACATCCTAAATAACTTTCTAATGTAAAATTATGCTATTGACTATTGTTGGACACCACCATTAAGAAGCTATTGTCACGCACTTATAAACTGGCCAGAAAATTATCGCCTTTCTTGTCGTATAAATATCCGTTGTGCAATCGCGAAAAAAAAAAAAAAAAAAAAAAAAAAAAAAAAAAAAAAAAAAAAAAAAAAATTGCAACTTGTATAATTACTACCAATTCAGAGTCATGTACTTATATACCTATTATATCTATGTGACTCTGATGGGTTAGTATTATACCCCTTAAAGAATATCTTATCAATTCACATACACTTTTTAAATTACACCAAAGTGGTTGGGCCACTTACCTTTTATATCCTACCTCTCCCCCCCCTCCCACCCTTTTCCAATATTTCCATCCTTACCCATCCTTCTTCCTTACCCATCTTACCAAAGCTCTGGTCATCAGAACCGAACCGAACCGAACCTTATCACTGTCAGTGAGCTGACCCGAGGAACTTTTGAGTGGGCCTATCTTGTCCCTGATCTTCTGTATACCTGAAAGAATCCTTTTGGGTTAGTCTTCGATTCTCTTGCAACTTTAACCTCATAATCTCTTTTTGCTTTTCTAATTCCCTTTTTTATTTCTCTCTTTAACTGAATATATCGATTTCTTAATTGCCCCTCTCCTCTTTTGATTTGCCTATATATGCCTCTCTTTTGACCAATCAGATATTTTAATCTATTGTTCATCCATTTAGGATCATTTTTGTTTGATCTGATTTCCCTATTTGGAACATAATTTGACTGAGCAGCTAGAACTATGCCCTGGAAAGCATCATATCGGCAACCATCACCACCTACCTGACCCTTAGTCAGGTCATTCCAGTTCAGCCCACCTAAGTAATTTTTCAGTCCTATGAAATCAGCCAAGCGAAAGTCAGGGACGGAGACTTGATTGCCATTATTAGGGGAATTCCATGATATATTAAAACTGAGTGATTTGTGATCACTTTCCCCAAGCTCATCATTAACCTCAAGATTATTAATTAGTGTTTCCCTACTGGCAAGAACCAAGTCAAGGAGGTTATTTCCCCTAGTTGGCTCTGTCACAAACTGTTTTAAAAAACAATCCTGGATCGTATCAAGAAAGTCACCTGACTCTAAATTTCCTGTCAAATTGCTCCAGTCAATCTGTCTATAGTTGAAATCTCCCATTAGCACAACATTTTCGTATGTAGATGCCTTACGAATTTCGTCCCATAGAAGTTTACTGCACTCCCTATCAAGATTTGGGGCCCTGTAAATCACACCCAAAATTAGTTTTTCTCGGCCCTCGAGAAGCTGTAACCAAACAGATTCAGTGGCTGACGCTTCTAATTTAATATCTTGTCTAACACAACAATTTAAATTGTCTCTGACATACATCGCTACTCCACCACCTTTCCTGTTGACCCTGTCAGTGTGGAATAATTTATAGCCTTGTATGTGACATTCAGAGGGCATCTCTCTATCTTTCAGATTGAGCCAGGTCTCTGTTATAGCAATAATATCTATGTTTCCTGCACTTGCAATTAATCTTAGCTCATCTATCTTATTTCTTACACTCCTGCTATTAGTATAGTAAACCTTAAGGGAGCTAGTCCCTTGCTGCCCTCTGCTGTCCCCCTTTGTTTGCTGACCTGATCTATTGTCTTTATTTATAACTTCATGCTGAATGCCTTTTATACATTTACTGTTTCCAACCCTAGTGTTGCAACCTGCTTGTTTCCCACACACACCCATACCTCTATCTTCCATCAGTTTAAAATCATAGGCATTTCACCAATGGCCTTCTCAATCGAGTCTGCAAGTGCTACCACCCCAGCCCCAGAGAGATGTACCCCATCCCTTGCATACATATCATGTTTGCCATAAAAGTTGTTCCAGTTGTCAATGAATGGGATTGCAAGTTCCTTGCAGTATCTGTCTAGCCAGCAATTTACACCAATTGCCCTAGACAACCATTCATTTCCTACTCCCCTTCTAGGCAAGATGCTACATATGATTGGGATCCCTCCCTTAGACTTAATGAAATCTATAGCTGACCTGTACTTATCTAGCAGCTCTTCTCTCCTACCCTTCCCAATATCATTTCCACCAGCACTGAGACAGATAATGGGCTTGTTCCCATTACCTGACATGATATTATCCAGCCTGTTGACAATGTCCCCAACACCAGCTCCAGGGAAGCACACTCTATCTCTCATCTTCTTATTCCTATTACAAAAAGCACGGTCAATATATCTTACCTGAGAGTCACCAACCACAAGAATGCGCTTACCTCCATTAGCAGGGGCAGTAGTACCCTTACCTTCACTGGCCACTGAAGTACATTCATCCTGAAGAACAGAGAAGCGATTTCCTACCTTCAGATCTTCACTCTTAACTTTCCTTACTCTGATGCGCCTCCCATTACTGTGAACCACTCGCCACTTGTAGCAGGTGCTGGACTGCACCTCACTGCTGGTAGCCGTTGCTACCTCCCCAACTACAGCCTCCTCACAGCGAGAGACAGACTGCACCTCACTGCTAGAAGCCTCATTCCCCACAACTCCAGCCACCTCACACTCTCTCCCAGACCCATTGAGGTGGACCTTCAGCCTCCTAATCTCCTCCTGGAGAAGCAAGACCTCCTCCTTCAACTCTCCAACCTCAATTTTTAAAACACTGCAGAAGCAAGCCATGCTTTGTAACCGTCCACGCTAATCCCCAAAGCAGCTCAGGGTCTGTGACCTCACGTGACGACTGACCACTGACAAATAAATCTATAGTGGTGTGTCCTCTTAATACCCGATTGCAAAAAAATTTAGGAGTTCTGGTTAGCAGTAAAAGACAACAGTGCATTAGTGTTCGCAATAAAGCTAACAGAATCCTTGGCTTCATATCTAGAAGTATAAATAATAGAAGTCCTCAGGTTGTTCTTCAACTCTATATATCCTTGGTTAGGCCTCATTTAGACTATGCTGCTCAGTTCTGGTCACCGTATTACAGAATGGATATAAATGCTCTGGAAAACGTACAAAGGAGGATGACAAAGATGATCCCATGTATCAGAAATCTTCCCTATGAGGATAGACTGAGGGCCCTGAATCTGCACTCTCTCGAAAGGCGTAGAATTAGGGGGGATATGATCGAGGTGTATAAATGGAAAACAGGAATAAATAAAGGGGATGTAAATAGCGTGCTGAAAATTTCCAGCCAAGACAGGACTCGCAGCAATGGTTTCAAGTTGGAAAAATTCAGATTCAGGAAGGATATAGGAAAGCACTGGTTTGGTAATAGAGTTGTGGATGAGTGGAACAAACTCCCGAGTACAGTTATTGAGGCTAAAACGTTGTGTAGTTTTAAAAATAGGTTAGATAAATACATGAGTGGGTGTGGGTGGGTGTGAGTTGGACCTGACTAGCTTGTGCTGCTGGGTCTGGTACAGTGCTCCATCCTTGAGTGGGGATGACCAGACTGGGTGGGTCATTGGGATAATCCGGGGGGGTCATTGGTCTTATCCGGGGGGGGGGGGGGGGGGGGGGGACATGGACCTGCTCCGCATTGGTCAGTAGGCCTGTTGCAGTGTTCCTTCTTTCTTATGTTCTTATGTTCTTATCTTCTATATATTTTTTCTAGAATCCTGTAAGAAAAATATGAAAGCTTTATATAATTTTCACTACACTCCATGTCATTTAACTACCTTATCTTCACTACACATCACTCAACTACCTTGTCTTCACCGTAAACACACATCAATCCATTATCTTTAACAAGAGGTACGATTAAGCTCTTGAAGCAGGGAGTGGACCTAGTAGCGACAAACAAAAAGGCGGGGCCAGGAGATTGGACTCGACCTTTAACGCCACAAATGGGTGAGTATACCCTCTTTTGTTTGAGAATCCTAAATTCTATTTAATACTCGTTTAGTTAAGCGATGAACCTAGTCATGTTCCTGGAGGCCTTCGTAAGAGGGAAGAACAGCCGATTATAAGACCTTCAAACTGGTTTACCATAACAGCAGTTTCCGTTCTACCACTGTCAGGGTTAGGACTTCTTCTTCTTCTTCTTCTTCTTCTTCTTCTTATGACCAGAGCTTTGGTAAGATTGGTAAGGAAGAAGAATGGGTAAGGATAGAAATATTGGAAAAGGGTGGGAGGGGGGGGAGAGAGGAAGGATATAAAAGGTAAGTGGCCCAACCACTTTGGTGTAATTGAAAAGGTGTATGTGAAATAATAAGATATTCTTAAAGGGGTATAATACTAACCCATCAGAGTCACATAGATATAACAGATATATAAGTACATGACTCTGAACTGGTAGTAAATATACAAGTTGCAACTGCCTTTTTTTGCGATTGCACAACGGATATTTAAGCGACAATGAAGACAATTTCTTGGCCAGTTTTTAAAGAATTACTTGACAATGGCTTCTTACAGGTGGTGTCCTGCCATAGTAAAATTAGCATATTTTTACAGTAGAATGTTATATAAAATGTCTCCCTAATTGGGGGCGATGATTTTCTCAGTAAACATAGAAGGGTTCTGGTGTTACCCAATCATCTTCATCTTCAGGGAGGTTGCTCAATATCATTGGTCGATGGTAATCATCTTTACGGATAAAACGACGGACCCTCTGTGGGAGAGTCATTCTTTGAGTCCTGTGAGGAGGAGTATTGATGACATAATCCGTGGTATTTTCAACTTGTAGAGGATGTTCTCTATCTGGCATGTAGAGTTCTTTCATTGCATAGAGTTGTTTCTTTTTCAGGATGTCAAGGCGTACATTTAAGGCAGTAATATCTTGTTGTACGTGTAAATCTGCCATTTTAACTCTGTCTCTCCTCCTGGTGACCGTAATGAAGCGGAGAGCTCTATTCTGGACACGTTGCAACCGTAGCATGTTGGTCTTGGTTGTTAATGTCATTGGGACACATGGATATTCGAGTATAGGTCTTATTATCATTTTATACAGATGTTTTTTGACGTGTGGAGGGGCTTGATTGAATCGAAAGAGACTGCTAAGACCGGCTTTGGCTATGTTGATCTTTTTAGTTACATGAGATGTTGAGTGGAGCAGCCTGTCTATTTCATATCCCAAGATCTTGTTAGGGTTTCTAATGGCTACAGGTGTACCTCTGATGGAGATACCCCCTTTATCTTCGATGGTTGATGCAAAACATCCTATCGTGCTAACAAGGACTTTGTCAGGATTAGTCGTAATTCTCCTTTTCTTTTCCCAATTAGATGTTCGACGAAGTTCAATATTCATTTTTTCTATGACTCTCTCATACTTGTATTTTCCTGTTACCGGAATTGATGAGACGACATGGCTAACATCATCTGCAAACTGTGTTATAATTGTATCATTAAACTCTGGTTGAGGAAGGTCATTCACATAAATGTTGAAGAGAATTGGACTAAGACAAGAGCCTTGTGGGACACCCGCTGTTGGTATAAAAGGCTCTGTCGACCTGCCATGAAAGGTGGGAATGATTTTTCTTTGAGTTAAGAAATTATATATTAATCTGAGAAAAGTCCAGTTATGGTCTGGTAGGTCAATAAGTTATATATATATATATATATATATATATATATATATATATATATATATATATATATATATATATATATATATTATTTTTATTATTATCACACTGGCCGATTCCCACCAAGGCAGGGTGGCCCGAAAAAGAAAAACTTTCACCATCATTCACTCCATCACTGTCTTGCCAGAAGGGTGCTTTACACTACAGTTTTTAAACTGCAACATTAACACCCCTCCTTCAGAGTGCAGGCACTGTACTTCCCATCTCCAGGACTCAAGTCCGGCCTGCCGGTTTCCCTGAATCCCTTCATAAATGTTACTTTGCTCACACTCCAACAGCACGTCAAGTATTAAAAACCATTTGTCTCCATTC
This sequence comes from Cherax quadricarinatus, assembly GCF_038502225.1. Lineage (NCBI taxonomy): Eukaryota > Metazoa > Arthropoda > Malacostraca > Decapoda > Parastacidae > Cherax > Cherax quadricarinatus. The sequence goes on along the minus strand of NW_027200259.1, from coordinate 2,127 downwards.
ACTCCTATCAAACACGCTCACGCATGCCTGCTGGAAGTCCAAGCCCCTCGCACACAAAACCTCCTTTACCCCCTCCCTCCAACCTTTCCTAGGCCGACCCCTACCCCGCCTTCCTTCCACTACAGACTGATACACTCTTGAAGTCATTCTGTTTCGCTCCATTCTCTCTACATGTCCGAACCACCTCAACAACCCTTCCTCAGCCCTCTGGACAACAGTTTTGGTAATCCCGCACCTCCTCCTAACTTCCAAACTACGAATTCTCTGCATTATATTCACACCACACATTGCCCTCAGACATGACATCTCCACTGCCTCCAGCCTTCTCCTCGCTGCAACATTCATCACCCACGCTTCACACCCATATAAGAGCGTTGGTAAAACTATACTCTCATACATTCCCCTCTTTGCCTCCAAGGACAAAGTTCTTTGTCTCCACAGACTCCTAAGTGCACCACTCACTCTTTTTCCCTCATCAATTCTATGATTCACTTCATCTTTCATAGACCCATCCGCTGACACGTCCACTCCCAAATATCTGAATACGTTCACCTCCTCCATACTCTCTCCCTCCAATCTGATATCCAATCTTTCATCACCTAATCTTTTTGTTATCCTCATAACCTTACTCTTTCCTGTATTCACCTTTAATTTTCTTCTTTTGCACACCCTACCAAATTCATCCACCAATCTCTGCAACTTCTCTTCAGAATCTCCCAAGAGCACAGTGTCATCAGCAAAGAGCAGCTGTGACAACTCCCACTTTGTGTGTGATTCTTTATCTTTTAACTCCACGCCTCTTGCCAAGACCCTCGCATTTACTTCTCTTACAACCCCATCTATAAATATATTAAACAACCACGGTGACATCACACATCCTTGTCTAAGGCCTACTTTTACTGGGAAAAAATTTCCCTCTTTCCTACATACTCTAACTTGAGCCTCACTATCCTCGTAAAAACTCTTCACTGCTTTCAGTAACCTACCTCCTACACCATACACTTGCAACATCTGCCACATTGCCCCCCTATCCACCCTGTCATACGCCTTTTCCAAATCCATAAATGCCACAAAGACCTCTTTAGCCTTATCTAAATACTGTTCACTTATATGTTTCACTGTAAACACCTGGTCCACACACCCCCTACCTTTCCTAAAGCCTCCTTGTTCATCTGCTATCCTATTCTCCGTCTTACTCTTAATTCTTTCAATTATAACTCTACCATACACTTTACCAGGTATACTCAACAGACTTATCCCCCTATAATTTTTGCACTCTCTTTTATCCCCTTTGCCTTTATACAAAGGAACTATGCATGCTCTATGCCAATCCCTAGGTACCTTACCCTCTTCCATACATTTATTAAATAATTGCACCAACCACTCCAAAACTATATCCCCACCTGCTTTTAACATTTCTATCTTTATCCCATCAATCCCGGCTGCCTTACCCCCTTTCATTTTACCTACTGCCTCACGAACTTCCCCCACACTCACAACTGGCTCTTCCTCACTCCTACAAGATGTTATTCCTCCTTGCCCTATACACGAAATCACAGCTTCCCTATCTTCATCAACATTTAACAATTCCTCAAAATATTCCCTCCATCTTCCCAATACCTCTAACTCTCCATTTAATAACTCTCCTCTCCTATTTTTAACTGACAAATCCATTTGTTCTCTAGGCTTTCTTAACTTGTTAATCTCACTCCAAAACTTTTTCTTATTTTCAACAAAATTTGTTGATAACATCTCACCCACTCTCTCATTTGCTCTCTTTTTACATTGCTTTACCACTCTCTTAACCTCTCTCTTTTTCTCCATATACTCTTCCCTCCTTGCATCACTTCTACTTTGTAAAAACTTCTCATATGCTAACTTTTTCTCCCTTACTACTCTCTTTACATCATCATTCCACCAATCGCTCCTCTTCCCTCCTGCACCCACTTTCCTGTAACCACAAACTTCTGCTGAACACTCTAACACTACATTTTTAAACCTACCCCATACCTCTTCGACCCCATTGCCTATGCTCTCATTAGCCCATCTATCCTCCAATAGCTGTTTATATCTTACCCTAACTGCCTCCTCTTTTAGTTTATAAACCTTCACCTCTCTCTTCCCTGA
>NW_027200258.1:0-22591 GCF_038502225.1 Cherax quadricarinatus | reverse complement strand
TGACTACCTGGAGCTCAGTAATCACATAAACTACTTGAAAGATTTAATAAAAATTAAAAAAAAAAAAAGCCTGGTGAATTAATGTTATTTTTTATTCATAGAAAAGAATTAATATAAGTGGTTTTAAAATTGTAAAATTGTTAGTGAATAATGCCAGGGGAGCAAAAGATTAATGTTTTAAATTGTGAAGAAAAAACATAAGAGAAATTAAAGTGCCACTAAAACTAAAAATGAACATGGTTAGAGGAGCAGCTTGACGAAGCAATGAAGCAGTGAAGCGCGTAGTACGAAGTAAAAGAACTCCACCCCAAAAGCCTAAGGAGCAGTGAAGCAGAGACATGACAAGATTGACTTAACGAAGGGCAACAAATCCGACGTAGAGTCATTGATGCTGTACTCCTGAAAACTAAATGTAATGCTAAAGCCGAAGTGACAAGGAAAAAGATTAAAAATAGGATGCAAGAGAAGGAAGGTAGATGCCTCGTTTAGTTGGTGTTGGAAAAAGAGTTTGTGTACCTAGCGACAGACCTTCCTCTTGACGCATACGACTGTCTGGAGAATTACAGGGGAAGACAGCGGTCATCACAGAGGTAAGTGAAGGAGAGGGAAGAGAGAACGACATAAATATTAACATCAGGCAGACTCAATACAGAATAATTGAAGCATACTGAGGCAGAATCATGAGTAGGAGAGTAGTAGAACTTATGATTCAGCTTTACTAATAAACGAATAGCGTGGAGATAAGAAGTAATCAAATGCAGATGAAAATTATTTAACAGGGTTTCTCACTGAGTTTCACGAAACCTCGAGGTTCCATAAGTTGAATTCAATGAGTCTGCAAAACCACATTAACTGCGGAAATGCTGAGGACTTTTTTTTCAGTTCTTTACAGACACATTCTTGAGGTGAAAAAACAATTATACTCATCGATTACTACTCTATGGAAAAAAAGTCATGTGAGAACAATGTGACGAAGTGAGATCAATGACTGAAAAACATGTGGGTTTTATTGTATGGAAAATGAAATTGAAATAAAATTTTAAAGGCAGTCACTATAATATTCATCGAGAAGAGTTCATCTTATTAACTGTACATGATGAGGAAATCCAGATCACTAAATTTTATAAATTCAGATTATTAAATTGAAGTTCCTTTACTTAACTGTGTGAAAAACTAGACAGCAGATACATAACACTAGTAATGCACATTGACTGTTCATTAGTAAAGTTTTAACGCAAACTTCTGTGTTCGATAAGTCCTAAGAATTAAAATGTGAAAACACGTAATATTGGAAATGTATTCACCATCATGTACGTGAGCTTAATAGTACGTGTGGGATACGAATAGAAATGTACCAAAAAATTGCCAAAACCAGCCGATACTTCTAAATTATTAATATTACCCATGTGCTTATAATACACACAGAACAGTACATACACTTAAGTTGGTTATCATGACTGTTTTCTGGAGTAGGACTAATAGAAGACATTATTGTTAACTGTAGGAAAATGGTGAGCCACTTCAGTCACTCCAACAGCCTGCAGGAAAATAAAGGCATTTTAAGAACAAAATAAATTATCAATGCACAAGCTCATTCAGAATGCATCTACCTGCTAGAAAAGCATTATTTAATATTAGATCGCATCTTTCAAAGTAATGATGTTTAGATAACACAAACCTTCCTTCATTTGATGGAAATCGTAGGAACCTAATTGGCAAGTTATTTAAACTTTTGGAAATATTCCGCAAAACAACCGTACGTCCTAGTGAAAGAAATTATCTGGTCTCAAAAATACTGTCTAAGTCTACACATAGACACGGCACTGAAAATATTATCCACCTTATTGTTGAGGAGGATAAATCTTCCAGGATATTTATCATGCTTTGGGATGCTGACGAGCCGCTGAGCACGACGTCTACACTCACTGATGAAACGAGAGAAACTTTAGAAAAGACGCGGTGGAATTTAGATGATCAAAGGAGTCAAAGGGACATAAAGAATTCTTTCAGTGTGAGGAAACTGAACAGCTGCAATGTATTAAGCAAGGATGTAATGAAGGTCAACTCAGTACACGGATTCAAAAGATGTGTCAAAGCTCCAAAATGACAATGAATATGCCAGACCTGTTATCTGAAGTACAAACGCGGGGTCCAGAGGACAGAGCTCAGTTCCAGTAAACAGGGAGAGTAAAAACTGGAGGAAATGCAGGTTGGAAAAATGGGAAAAAAAGAGTGAATACTAAAACAAGAGAATGGACAATATATCAGTGGGAGGAGAGATGTGAATGCAATAAAGGTGAGGGGAATTAGAGTGAGAGCTAGGGAGAGTAAGACAAGATGAAAGATAGACAATGAAAGGTAGGGGATTTGAGTGTTAAAGAGATTAAAGGAGAGATACAGAGTGAAGGTTTTGGAGGATGAGAGGCAGGAACGATACATAGAGAATAATAAATCAAACGAGTGATAAGCAAAAAGCAGGGAGAGTGAGCAGAAAGAATGAGACACTGAAAGAGAGGGAGACAATGAAAATGATACGTTGTCAGTACAATCTATGGCAAGGTTCTCTGTGAAGAACAAGCTAAACTACTCTCAAGGTAACAGTGTAATTCTTTGTATATTTTTACTGTTGCTTTAATTATAATTTGTCATTAACTGAAAGGTGAAATGGTTTAGTTAAGGAGGATTTGTGCAAAACGTGTGGCACATATGTAAGTTTATGTTAAGCAAATCTTCCATTATCGTAATGATGTTAAGTCTGAATGAAGTGAGTAAAAAACTTAGAGTGTGAATTTAGTCATTTCTGATGAAAATAAACTGTAGAGTTAAAAATATTTAGTATTTGCGTGCGCAGCTGGTCACGTGTGTATGCCGGGAGATAGTAAAAGCGGGGATCCCAAAAGAAGTTGTGGCCATTTGTAGTGTTATAAGATTCAAAATTTTATTTCGAAATTTTGTGAAGAAGGAACGTCTAATCTTGTATACACAAAGACTTCATCGTAACTATGATTATAAGATATATGATGTCTATACAAGGCTATATAAATAAGAAAGAGTCAGAATAAGGGAAGTGGCAGAGAAGAAACAAGTTGTCCATGGTATACAAGTTTCCCAGATCGCCTCAACTTGCCAAAGAGAATCCCTTCCCTTGTACATTTAACACAGATGTACACTGAGTAAGTCTATTACAATCTGTTTAGCCAAATATCTTGTACCGTAAAACTTATGGAGGCCTTACATCACAACATAATGAGCAACACAGATGAGGAAAGTGTTATGCGGTGCTGTGTTTATCCCACATCGATATTATTATAAATTTATCGTATATTGATTTTTGTTATATCATAATCCTGAATTCTTTTAGAAAAATTATGTAAAAAAAAGCACATACGGTACACACTCTAGCACTAATAATAATAATTATTGTAGTTACTGAGTGACAATAACTACAGTTACTGTCAGTCATTGTCTACAGTGTCTATATTCATATATAATATTCGATATGTCTATGTAGAGAAGGCATAGAACCTATATTGTTCTAGCCCCTAGGTCTTGCCCTGGGTGTGAGAGGCTGGATTAAGTGCAGGCACACTGGGAGGAGAGGATAGTGGCAGCGATCTCGCTGTTCCAAAGTCTTGTGGGAATCTTGGTTAAGTGTCAATCTCCACTAGTAAGTTGTCCAATTCTTTGTAATACACTCATTTATAACCTCTCAGTAAAAATTGTATAATTCAAGCAAATTTATTCATAGTACCGATATTTCTGCTCAGACAGACGAGTTCAGAATGATAAAGCAGAAAGCTCTCTCTCCACGTTCTACCCTTCTACTAGTTTTAGTGTTGCTGTTGCTACGATTGATATAGTATGACTACTAATATTACTGCTGTTACTGATACTACCACAACCGTATTTGTAAAAATGCTAATTTCTAGATATTATATTTAAAAATAATTGCCAACTCGATATTTACAGAATCTTCGTCCAACTATTTCTTAAAACTCTGAAGTCTTCCAGCGATCTGTAACTGTTCACCAAAAAAGGATAATATCTACATTTATATTACATATCTTTCTGGAATATGCTATCAACTTTTTTGACCGCAAATTAAATAAAAGATAAAAATTGAGTAAGAATATACAGAGAAGTGCAACTAAGCTTGTGCTTTTAGTAAGAATCAAACAATAACACCAGAGTACTTAATCTATTCTCCCTTAGGAAACCGAGACTGCGAGATCTCATTCAATTCTTTAAGATACACTCAAACACGAAGAACTACTTAAAATGCAAAGTGACTCAACTCGAAATAAGAGAACGAGACTTCGAGACAAGATGCTACATTGACGTGGATAAAGTTTTTCTTGCAAAAATAATTATAGCACAAGTGAATAAACTTTCTATTGAAGTTGTAATTGAAAGTAAATATGTTAAAAACACCTGGAAAAGTACTTTGCAAATATAGAATTCAACTATGTATTTTACGAAAATGGGGCAGACATGGCTAAACTGATTCTCGACGTTATTTTAGAACATCAGAATGAACAGGTGACACTGTCCCACTAGAGCATAATAGTAGAAGTGCTAATGCCCCTGGGGGGAGAGGTGCGCGAGAGAGCGATATATATTTTGGGAAGCGTTAACCGAATGCCCAAATAGTTTTAATCCAAGAGAGAGAGAGAATAAATGTTGTGGGTTAACCTAATTGCTAAGGTGGGAGAGAATGTTTTAGAGCATAAATTCCGAATGCCAGGTATAAATGACACAGGAGATCCTCTAATTATATACGGAAATAGGTTTAGTAATAGACAATACTTAAAGAATACTTATTTTAAGAAAAAGATGTCACCAGTGTGCCAGATTATGCGTTGGTGGAAAAACGTTGATGGATAGACTTCTAGATTTGTATACCTTTAGAGAAGCCACTGAAACGTTAGATAATAGTCTAATGGTAGAAGCAAATGGAGTACAAGGAAAAATGACGCCAGCCAATAAGAAAGCAAAAGTTAATGAACTAAAGAAGGAGACAAGTACTTGGAGATACAAGCAGCTAGTAGAAGAAAGGTTGGCTATAGAGGTTACAAGTAATCAGGAGGTCGAAGAGGTATATATTAGAATTAAAAAATGTAGTGTTATACGGGGCAGCAGAAGTTGGTGGCTATAGGAGTGTAAGTGCGGGTAGAGAGAAGAACGACTGGTGGTATGATGAGGTTAAGAGGTGATATGGGAGAAAAGGTTATATGATAACAGAGAAAATGGATAGATTGAGGTTAAAGATGTCGCATTTATGAATTAAGAAAAGTCATATGATCGGATGGATAGGGGAAAAATGTGGCAAAGATTAAAAATATATGAAACAGTTAATATTTTTGTTATAAAAAAATGAAGCTCAGGTGAGAGACAAGGACTATTTTCCAGTAAAATTAGTCCTTTGATTAGGATCTGTATATCACAATGGTTGCTCAGTGTATTTAAAGAAGGAATTAAACGAGAAAAAAGTTGAAAGCTGTGTCATTGGGTAGTTGTGTGACACTGAAATGTTTCTAAATGTCGAACTACCCCAATAACCACTCCTCAACCCTCTGAAAAATACTTTCAGTAACCCAGCACCTCCCCCTAATTTCTAAACTACTGATTCTGTGCATAATGCTAACACCACACATTGAACTAAGACACGAAATATCCACTGCCTGTTGCAACATTCACCACCCATGCTTCACATGGATAACGTTGTCTCCACAGACTCCTCAGTGCACCACTCAACATTTTCCGCCTCATCAATTCTATGATTCACCTCGTCTTTTATGGACCCATCTGCTGACAAGTCCACTCCCAAATATCTGAATACATTCACCCACTCTATATTTTCTCCCTCCAATCTGATATCCAATCTTTCATTACCTAATTTTTTTGTTATCCTCGTCACCTTACTCTTTCCTATGCTCACATTTAATTTCCTTCTTTTACATACCCTATCAAACTCATCCACAATCCTCTGCAATTTCTCTTCAGAAATCTTCCAAAAGCACAGTATCTTCAGCAAAGAGCAACTGTAACAACTCTCACTTTGTGTTAGATTCTTTATCTTTTAATCCGACACCTCTTGCCAACACCCGAGCATTCACTTCTACTACCCCATCTATAATTATGTTGAACAACCCTGGTGATATCAGACATCCATGTCTAAGGCCTACTTTTACTGGGAAATAATCTACCTCTCTCCTACAGACTCTAACCTGTGCCTCACTATCCTCGTCAAAATTCTTCACTGCTTTCATTAACTTACCTACTATTCCATACATCTGCATCATCTGCCACATTGCCCCTCTGTCCACCCTATCATACTCCTTATCCAAATCCATAAAATCTTCAAAAACCTCTTTATTCTTATCTAAATACTGTTTACCTTTATGGTACACTGCAAACACTTCGTCTACACACCCTCTATTTTTCCTAAAATCTATTTGTTCATCTGCGATCCTGCTCTCCGTCTTAGTCTTAATTCTTTCAATAATAACTCTACCATACACTTTAGCAGGTATACTCAACAAGCTTATTCCCCTACAATTTTTACACTTTCTTTCGTACCCTTTGCTTTATACAAAGGATCTATGCATGCTCTCTGCCAGTCCCTAGGTACTTTTCCCTCTTCCATACATTTATTAAATAAAAGTACCAGCCCTTTCAAAATTATATCCCCAACTGCTTTTACCATTTCTGTCTTCATCCCATCCTTCCCAACTGCTTTACCCCCTTTCATTTTTCCTACTGCCTCACGCACCTCCCTTACACTCACAACTGACTCTTCCTCACTTCTGGAAGATGTTATACCTCCCTACTCAATGCATGACATCACAGCTTCCTTATCCTCATCATCATTTAACAGTTCCTCAAAATATTCCCTCTATCTTCACGACACATCTAGCTCTCCATCTAATGAATCTCCTGTCTTAATTTTAACTGTCGAATCCAGTCGTTCCTCGGTCTCTCTCAACTTATTAGTCTCACTTCAAAACTTTTTCTTATTCTCTGCAAAATTTGTTGATAGCAATTCACCCAATCTGTCATTTGCCCTCATTTTATATTCCTTCACCACTCTCTTAACCTCTCTTTTTCTCTCCATATGCTCTTTCTTCCTTGTATCACATCTACTTTGTGAAAACCTCTCACATGGTAGCTTTTTCTCTTTTACTACTCTCTTTACCTCGTCATTCCACCAATCACTTTTCTTCCCTCCGACACCCACTTCACTGTAACCACAAACATCTGTTGAACACTAATACTGCTTATTTAAATTTACCCCATACCTCTTCAACCACATTGCCTATACTTCATATACTGCCTATTCTCCTTGTATCCCATCTGCCTTTTACTCATACTGTAGCTACAACTAAAAATTGATTTGATATGTCTGTAGCACCTCTACAAATATACACATCCCGAAGTCTACCTATCAGTGTTTTATCTTCCAATACATAGTCCAAATTACTGTCATTGCACCCTCTATCATATCTTGTATACTTATTTTTTTTTTCTTAAAATATGCATTAACTATTACCAAACCCTATACAAAGTTCAATCAAAAGCCTCCCCCACCCCTCATTACTTTTTACACCTGGCACTCCAGACTTACCTACCACACCCTCTCTAAACGTTTTTCCCACTTTAGCAATTACTTTCTCACTTGGTTCAAAAGTTCCCAAACACTAGCTTAGCATCTCCCAAAACTCCTTGTCTCCTCTAAACTCTTCTCTTTTAAAGGTGCATACACACTTATTATGACCCACTTTTCGCATCCAATTCTTATTTTAATCCATATACATTTATACATTTATATTATCTCTTTTCCTTCCATACCTGATCCTTCAACATTATTGCTATCCCTGACTTAATCCCACTTATTTATCCCCACTGAAACTCACCTACCCCCTTTAGCTTAGTTTCGCTTAGATCTGGGACATTCAATATTTTTTTCATTCATAGCACAAGCAATCATTTCTTTCTTGTCATCTGCACTACTTCCACCCACATTCTAAATACAGATATCTGGCAATTATCTAAGAAATTTTTCATATATTAGAAAACGGGTACACCACCGAACCATTTCTAGGGAATTCATTTAAAGGGGAAGACATCTTTAGTTTATCCAACGGGAAGACAGATTTATGGGATAAACTATGGGGTCTTCCCTTTGGATAAACTACAGGTCTCTTCCCCTTTAAATGAGTGTCCTTTAAGGAACGAGTGAGTTTCCCTGTCTCCTAACATCATGTGTCTGTGCTTTGCTTACAGGAGGTCCAAGCAAATGCAAATACGATGACACGGAATGCTTTTCAAAGCTTCCCTGTGATCGTATTTGCTTGGACCTCCTCCTCCTATCTGCTACATTGCAGACACCTCACAAAAGACATTACACACGTCCCTGTATGATGCAGGTAGGATTTTATTAATTATAAGTAAGTCAAATTTGTGTAACCCTAAACTAATGTTAATTTTATATTCAATACTATTTTTATGAAGGGTGATTCAATTATGTTTCTATGGTTATGGACCTACTTGATACAACTTTCTCCGCCTTTGGAAAATCAATTTGACTGTTAAAAACTTCCACATGGATAAACAGAGTATTAAACTCTTGTGCAGTTCTAATCCTATATTTGTGTTGTTGTAATCTTTGTTCAAAGCTTTTTCCACTATGAGTGTAATAAACTTTATCACATTTTCTGCAGGGAATCATGTAGTCTTAGCTATCAGCATTTTCAAGATTTTTAAATACAACTTTCATTTTAAAATTCTTAAATAGAGAAGGTATATCAAGAAGGTTTTCATGGGAAGGGAAAACCAACATATTCTTTGTTGAATATGATTGTTTGTTCTTCTTTAAATTGTAAAATCCATTTCAAGCAATTTGAAAGGATTCATCAATTAAGTATTCTGGGTGTTCTAGATCGTTAGCTATTTCATAAATTTTCAAGATTTCTTCATCTATTAACCTTGAGCTTCAAATACACAAAGCTCTCAAAAAACTGGATGATAATGCAGAAAGTTTAAGTTTATTATGGTGTGCACATAAGAACAGTTACTTGTTGGTTTTCTGTTTAATTTGAATTTATAATATTTTTTTATTAACACATCGGCCGTTTCCCACCAAGGTAGGGTGACCCGAAAAAGAAAAACTTTCATCAGTCACTCCATCACTGTCATGCCAGAGGCGTGCTTACACCACAGTTATAAAACTGCAACATTAAAACCCCTCCTTCAGAGTGCAGACACTGTACATCCCATCTCCAGAAATCAAGTCCGGATTGCCGGTTTCCCTGAATCCCTTCATTAATGTTACCTTGCTAACACTCCAACAGTATGTCAAGTCCTAAAAACCATTTGTCTCCATTCGCTCCTGTCTAACACGCTCACGCACACTTGTTGGAAGTCCAAGCCCCTCGCGCACTAAACTTCCTTTACCCTCTCCCTCCAACCTTTCCTAGGTCGACCCTTACCCCGCCTTCCCTCCACTACAGATCTGTATACTCTCGAAGTCATTCTATATCGTTCCATCCTCTCTACATATCCAAACCACCTCAACAACTCCTCCTCAGTCCTCTGGATAATAGTTTTGGTAATTCCACACCTCCTCCTAATCTCCAAACTACGGATTCTCTGCATTATATTCACACCACACATTGCCCTCAGACATGACATCTCCACTGCCTCCACCCATCTCCTTATTGCAACATTCACAACCCATGCCTCACATCCATACAAGAGCGATGGTATAACTATTCTCTCATACATTCCCCTCTTTGCTTTCATGGATAAAGTTCTTTGTCTCCACAGACTCCTCAGTGCACCACTCACCTTTTTCCCCTCGTCAATTCTATGATTCACCTCATCCTTCATAGACCTATCCGCTGACACGTCCACTCCGAAATATCTGAACATATTCACCTCCTCCATACTTTCTCCCTCTAATCTGATATCCAGTCTTCCGTTACCTATTGTTTTGTTATCCGCATCACCTTACTCTTTCCTATATTCACTTTTTACTTCCTTCTTTTACATACCCTACCAAACTCATCAACCAACCTCTGCAACTTCTCTTCAGAATCTCCCAAAAGCACGGTGTCGTCAGTAAAGAGCACCTGTGACAACTCCCACTTTGTGTTTGATTCTTTATCTTTTAACTCCACACCTCTTGTCAAGACCCTCGCATTCACTTCTCTTACAACCGCATCTATAAATATATTGAACAACCACGGTGACATCACACATCCTTGTCTAAGGCCTACGTTTACTGGGAAATAATCTCCCTCTCGCCTACATACTCTAACCTAACCTCACTATCGTCGTAAAAACTCTTCACTGCTTTCAGTAATCTACCTCCTACATCATACACCTGCAACATCTACCACAGTGCCACCCTATCCACCCTGTCATACGCCTTTTCCAAATCCATAACAATCACAAAAACCTCTTTACTCTTATCTAAATACTGTTCACCTGTATGTTTCACTGTAAATACTTGGTCTACGCACCCCCTACCTTTCCTAAAGCCTCCTTGTTCATCTGCTATCCTGCTCTCCGTCTTACTCACAATTCTATCAATAATCATGGTTACCCTTAATAATTAAGACGTCTACGAAAGCCATCGAGTTATTTTCTTCAAACTTAACAGTAAAATTTATGGAATGAGCAAGACTATTTAATTCAACAAGGAAATGGTTTATTTCTATATTCTAAGGCATTAGACACAAAACATCATACCTCTACTGGGAAGGAATTTGTTCAGCAGGTTATACTTATTGAATTACATTCCGTCAGAAGCACCAACTGTAACGCTACTGAAGTTCTTCCCTCTGCCCAGGAACTTTTACAGTAGATCTATTCTTACCCCCATCAAGAACACATCGTAATGTATTAAGTATTACCCCGAATCTTTCCTATTTGAGGCCTGGTTAGCCTAGACGGTAGAGAGTCGAGCTGTCTATTTACGAACCGTTTGAGCCGGTTACCCACCCGTCTGTTCATTCATCAACAGTTGTTTATTACAACTTTATATATGATAGATAGATAGGCAGATATAAAAGGCATATGGTAGGATAGATAAGGATGCAATGTGGCAGGTATTGCAAGTGTGTCGAATAAGTGGTACTTAAAGCAGTTGAGAGTGAGGCTCAGGTTAGGGTATGCAGAAGAGAATGAGATTACTTTCTAGTAAAAGTAGGCCTTATACAAGGATGCGTAATGTCACCATGGATGTTTAATATCAATGTAGATGGGATTGTAAGAGAAGTGAATGCAGGGGTGTTGAGATGTGTTGGATGAAAATATAAGAAATCAAATACAAATTGGGAGTTGTCACAGTTCCTTTTTTGCCGATGACACGGTGCTTTTGGGATATTCTGAAGAGAAGATGCACAGGTTTGTAGTTGAATTTTGATGAGTATGTAAAAAAAAGAAATTGAAAGTAAACATAGGAAAGAGCATGGTGATGAAAGTAACAAAAAACTTAGGTAATGAAAAGTTGGATATCTGATTGGAAGTAGGAAGTGAATGTGTTCATATATTTGGGAGAAGACTTGCCTGCTGATGGGTCTATGAAAGACGAGGTGAACCACAGAACTGACGGGGGAAAAACGTTGAGTGGTGCACTGTGGCATCTGTAGAAGCAAAAAACTTTATCCATGGTGGCCAAAAAAGGTATATGTGAAGAATGGATTGTGAGTGTTGCAGCGAAGTGTCTGGAGGCAGCTAAGATGTCGTGTCTGAGGGCAATGAGTAGTGTAAACATTGTGCAGAGAATTCGTAGTTCGGAGATTAGATGGTGTGGGGTTACTAATTTAGACAGTGGAGAAAAATTGAATGACCTGGAGGCTGTATAATTTGTATCAGTGTAGTTGTCGTCCTAGGAAAGGTTGACGGGAGGGGGTAAAGGAGGGTTTGCATGCAAAGGGCTTGTATATCCAACAGACGTGTGTGAGTATGTTTAATAAGAGTGGGTAGAGGCAAGTGGTATTTATGACTTGACGTGTTGTTGGAGTGTGAGCAGAGTAATATTTATTAAAGAATTCAGGAAAGCCTTGTGTATTTGGACTTTAGTTCTGTACGTGGAACGTACAGTGCTTGCACTCTGAAGGAGAAGTGAGGATGCTGTTGCAGTGAGGGAGTGAATTGCTTTTTTTCGGGCCACCCCACTTAAGTGGGAGACGACTGAGTTTCATAATGTATGTACTCAATAAATAACAAAAAGGCACAATACCGTGACTAGAACAATACACAAATAACCCGCACATAGGAGAGAGGAGCTATGACGACGTTTCGATCCGACTTGGACCATTTATAAAGTCACACTAACAAAAAGGAGAGAAGAAGGGAGTATATATAGGCCAGTAGACAGCAACGGGACGAAAGAGGTAGTAGGAAAGGAAGAAAAGTAGTGGTAGAGGTAGTATTAATAGTAGTGGAACGAGTGAAAGACTAAAAAAGAGGAGCACTGCAAGGGAGATAATGGCCAACAAAGGGTAGGAACAAGAGCACAGAGGGGAAAAATAATAATAATGGACCAGAAGAAATAAAACCCAAAGGAGAAAGAGGAAAGAGGAAAGAGGAAGAGGGAGAAGGGGGAAAAAAGAAGAAGAAAGAATCAGGTTAAGTCACCGGTGTTCTGAAGTTGGGAGCATTTTACAATGTAATGGGAAAGGAAGGCATCTACAGTTACAAAGCCAGGACTAAGGTTCATACAAGGAAAGTTGTGTATAAGGGAGGATTCAATCAGACGGCGACTGTGAAAGTTAGAAGTAGGGTAGACAGTTTTAGCAGAAGACCAGTCAATAGGATGACTGTGATCTCTGACATGACAGAAAAGAGCATTGTTAGTGTCGGCAAGCCTAACACTACTTCTCTGCTCCCTGAGTCTGTCAGAAAGAGAACGGCCAGTTTCTCCAAAGTACTGAAGAGGACAAGAGGAACAAGAAATAGAGGAGATACCAGGAGAATCTATAGAGGGAGGAGAGGTATGAACTAGACTGGTGCGAAGAGTGTTAGTCTGGCGAAAAGTAAGTTTGATGTCTAAGGAACTTTTCGTGGCGCTCTCCTTCCTGCTCTTTATAGTCTGTTTTCTAAGAATTACCACCTTCCGCGCCGCTATCAACTTGCCCTTTCTTCTCTTAAATCTAACGCTAACTTTGTCTTACTCTCTTCTGACAAAGGTAATTGGGTACTTATCTTTGATCGTGAGGATTACCTCCGTAAAGCTGATGCCTTGCTCTCTGACTCACGTACCAACACTCCTCTCGTTTCCAATCCTCTTGATAGCATCAAGAGAATTTTCAACAAAAAAACTAATGACTCTCTCCGACCTCTGTCCTCCTGACTTTGACCCTGTTCAACATTTTCGTGTCATCTGTCCCTCTCTGCCGTATTTCTATGGCCTTCCCAAAACTCATAAACCTGATATTCCTCTTCGTCCCATCATATCCTCTGGAGGTTCTGTTTCTTATTCTTTTGCTTCTTGGCTGGCCAAACCCCTCACTCCATTTCTTGGTACTTTTTCTCCTGCTCACCTCCGTCACTCTCAAGACTTCATGGAACGTGTTCGCTCTCTCCCGACCTGTAAGATACTTAGTCTTAGTCCCTCTACACTAATGTCCCTCTTGATGATGTCCTTAATTTTCTCAGAGAGAAGGCCAATGAAGGGTTACTTCATCTCCCTATACCTACTGATGGCTTTCTTGATCTTATCCGCATTTGTGTGGACTCAAATTCCTTTTGCTTCAAAGGTAAATATTATTCTCAAGCCTTCGGTGTAGCTATGGGCTCTCCTCTATCTTCTGTTCTTGCTAATCTCTACATGGAATACTTCGAGACTGTTCATCTTCCTACTATTGATGTGCACCCATCACTCTGGCTCTGCTATGTAGAAAATATCTTTGCTCTTTGGCCTCATAACTTTAGTCTCTTTCAACCATTTCTTGATGCCCTTAATAATCCTACCCCATCCATTAAGTCTAAAGCTGAATGGGAATCCAATTCCTTGCTTCTTTTCCTTAATGTTCATGTCAACCGCTCAGATACAGGTTTTGCTTTTTCCGTGTACCGCAAGCCTTTGCACAGTGGAATGTACATTCGCTACTTTTCCTATCATGCTTTCCCTGTCAAGAACAGTGTTCTTATCTCCCTCTTTCTCCGTGCTCTCCGCATTTGTGATTCTCGGTTCCTTGAATCAGAAATTTCCAATCTTCATAATTCGTTTTCCCGTCTTGGCTACCCTTCTCATTTCATAGACTCTTCCTTCTCATGTGCTAAACGGTTTTTCTTCTCTCCCAAACTCTCTACTCCTGGGAAGTCTCCTGTCCTCTGCCTTCCCTATATTTCCAGTCTTTCTAATCTCAACAACTCTCTTCCTTCCTTAGACATGACACTTACTTTCCGCCAAACACTCTTCTCATCAATCTAGTTCATGCCTCTCATCCCACTATAGATTCTCCTGGTTTCTACTCTATTTCTTGTTCCTCTTGTTCTCTTCAGTACTTTGGAGAAACTGACCGTTCTCTTTCTGACAGACTCAGGGAGCACAAAAATACTGTTAGGCTTGCTGGCACCAACAATGCTCTTTTCTGTCATGTCAGAGATCACAGTCATCCTATTGACTGGTCTTCTGCTAAAACTGTCTACCCTACTTCTAACTTTCACAGTCGCCGTGTGATTGAATCCTCCCTTATACACAACTTTCCTTGTATGAATCTTAGTCCTGGCTTTGTAAATGTAGATGCTTTCCTTTCCCATTACATTGTGAAACGTTCCAAACTTCAGAACACCCATGACTTAACCTAATTCTTTTTTCCCCTTCTCCCTCTTTCCCTTTTCTCTTTCTCCTTTGTGTTTTCTTTCTGCTTTGTGTATTTGGTCCATTATTTCCCCCCTCCCCTCTGTGTTCTTGTTCTTAACCGTTATTGGCCCCTAGCTCCCTTACAGTGTTCTTATTTGTGGGGCCCCTAGCTCCCTTGCAGTGCTCCTCTTTCTTGGTCTTTGACTGGCTCCACTATTACTGCTACTACCTCTACCACTACTTTTCCTCCTTTCCTACTACCTCTCTCGTCCCATCCCTGTCTGCTGGCCTGTATGTACTCCCTTCTTCTCTCCTTTTTTGTTAGTGTGACTTTGTAAATGGTCCAGGTCGGACCGAAACGTTGTCGTAGCTGATCTCTCCTATGTGAGGGTTACTTGTGTAATGTATGTACTCACCTAGTTGTGCCCCCGCCTCTTCGATAGTGTGTGCACACGTGTGTGGCGTGCGTGCATGCGTGTGCGTGGTCATGTACATTCTCAAAACATATCGTATCAACTTAATTACTATTTCACTATTAAATTTTAATTCTTAATTTGTTAGTAAGTATAATATTAACTTTTTTTATAATTATTACTTTTATTTAATGTTATTATTTTCTGACTTAGGTATTTACACACAAAAAGCGTTTTTAGGACCACAAGAATAATAGCTACGAACGAGCTTATACATTTTTTGGACTGAACGCTGGAATATTGTCGTGAACGTATGTGATATTATTGTATCAAGCCCTAAAATAAAAAAAAATTAGAAAAATACTGCATTAGATGCTTAAAGCAATATCATCCCCTTAGGCTGTTAAGATGGAGGATGAGCTGGATTATTAATGTGAAGTTAAGGCGCCAGAGATAATAGTAGAAGTACTCATTCTGTTATGTTAAGTTGTTTTTATACTTTAAATGAAGCCTATCTTGAGGTACCCCACTAGTTATAAGAACATAAGAACTTACGAACGGAGGAGCACAGCAGCAGGAACACTGCCCATGCTACGGATCCTCCACAAATCTTAACCCTCTCACTCATATTTCCACCAAGATTGTAACTTCAATGACTTTACTTGGTAGATATGTTCCACTCATCCAACTAATACTTTCCCATGTCCGTTCCTAATCTAAATATATTCAACTTAATTCCATTATTTCGAGTACTTTCTTTGAAGGACTTGTCCGTCTTTCTTGTTTACTTCGGTGCCTATCTACCACTTTTCTGCAACAGTGCCTCTCTTCCACGTGTATATTTTGATCATATCTCCCCTTCATCCTAAGTCTCTGAAGAGAATGAAGTCTCAGGGCTCTCAATCTCTCTTCGTAAGAAGGATTCCTTATATAGAGGATAAATTTTGTCATTATCTGTATATTCTCCAGTTCATTTATATTCATTCTGAAATATAGAAAAAGAACAGATGAATTAGACACAAGTGCAACACCTGCGAGTTTTTTAAAACATTTCTCCAACTAGTGGATTTTCACTTCATTACAATGCTTGTTAACAAGTGAAAGTAGAGAATAAGGTAATCTTATTAATTCATCTTATTTTCTCATTTTCCACAGTTTACCTCTGATTGCCTCATTTTATAGTATTTTTAATTTCAACATCTTCAAGCCAGAGAGACTAATTACTTCAACTTCTACAGTGTCCTGTTAAGACCCTCTGTAGGGCAAGAAAACATAATAGGGGGATTTCGATGTGCTTCTCAAATGTTATAGTTTGGTACATTCATAGTAATTTTATTTAATGACTGCTTGAATGTGAATCTAAACAGTCAATAATTATTAATATTAACTAGTAATTGTGAGCCACCCTTTCCGAGGCCTAGAACGACACTGCTTCACATCTTAACTCTTCACTCCCTGTGGGAACCAGCTAAGGCTCTTTGACTGGTCACTCTTACATGACGAGGAATGTCCCCATTGGGAAGAGGCTATGTAAATATTTTCATGTGCCCTGTAAAGCCTCTAATTAGACCTTAAAAAAAGTAACATTATGGTGTTACGTGCCCGAGAAAGTGTAGTAAGCTCCTCTGTATTGTTGATAAATTAGACACATGTGCAACTCTTGGGTATCTTGATTGAGGAAACATTTCGCCACACAGTGGCTTCATCAGTCCATACAAAGGAGAATCTTGAAGAACAGGAGGAGAATGAGGTAATCAGTCCCTCAGCCTTGAGTCGATGTGGTCAGTCCATCAATCTTGAATAGAATGGACTGACCACATCGACTCAAGGCTGAGGGACTGATTACCTCATTCTCCTCCTGTTCTTCAAGATTCTCCTTTGTATGGACTGATGAAGCCACTGTGTGGCGAAATGTTTCCTCAATAAAGATACCCAAGAGTTGCACATGTGTCTAATTTGTAAACGTGTCGGTTCTCTGAACCATTGATCTACAATCCTCTGTATTGTAATGAAATACCTCTGTCTGGAGAAAGGCCTTCAAAATAACGATACCCAGCTTAGTGGAAGTGTCTAATTCATCAACTTGAGGGCACATTGTAACCCTTATAGAGAATAAACTTGATTTGATTTGATTAATGTTATGAAACCAGAACCAGGCCTTACTTGTACTTCTTAATAAAAACTGAAACATTTTCTTGCCCTATTGTACACGATTAGGCACTGTTGTCTTGCCTTCAGATTTCTGCTTATTAGCACTTCCAATCTTTATCACATTCTGCATGGTCAAGCTTTACATAAGTTAGCTTTCAAGTGGAAAGGTTATTTTCATGCCCTGGGATTAGGACTTTGCACTTTGAATTACATTTTAAGACAACTATATTTATCCAACTTCTCCTGAATTTTAATGGTATCATCACCTGAATCTACAGTACTACCTATTTCCGAGTCGTCAGGGAATCTACTTATCTTGTTCTTTACTCCGTCGTCAGTGTAGTTTATGTTCCACAGGGGTCAGTGTTGGGCTCGTTGTTGTTCACAATTTACATAAATGACATAGATGAGGGAATAAACAGTGACATAAACAAATTTGTTGATGACACCAAAATAGGCCGTCCAATTCATTCAAATGAGGACATTGATGCAGTGGTCGGAGAAGTGGCAGACGCAGTTTAATATAGACAAATGCAAAGTTCTAAATGTTGGACAGGAAAATAACCATACCACATATAATCTAAATAATGTAGATCTTAATACCACTGATTGCGAAAATAATTTAGGAGCTCTGGTTAGTAGTAATCTGAAACCAAGACAACAGTGCATTAGTGTTCGTAAGTTGACAGAATCCTTGGTTTCATATCTAGAAGTATAAATAACAGAAGTCATCAGGTTGTTTTTCAACTCTATGTATCTTTGGTTAGGCCTCATTTAGATTATGTTGCACAGTTCTGGTCACCGTATTACAGAATGGATATAAATGTTCTGGAAAACGTACAGAGGAGGATGACAAAGTTGATCCCATGTATCAAAAATCTTCCCTATGAGGATAGACTGAGGGCCCTGAATCTGCACTCTCTAGAAAGGCGTAGAATTAGGGGGGATATGATCGAGGTGTATCAATGGAAAACAGGAATAAATAAAGGGGATGTAAATAGCGTGCTGAAAATTTCCAGCCAAAACAGGACTCGCAGCAATGGTTTCAAGTTGGAAATATTCAGATTCAGGTAGGATATAGGAAAACGCTAGTTTGGTAATAGAATTGTGGATGAGTGGAACAAACTCCCGAGTACAGTTATAGAGGCTAAAGCATAGTGTAGTCTTAAAAATAGGTTAGATAAATACATGAGTGGGTGTGGGTGGATCTGAGTTGGACCTGACCAGCCTGCACTACTAGGTCCGATGCCGTGCTCCTTCCTTAAGTGGAAGTGACCTGACTAGGTGGGTCATTGGGTTAATCCGGGGGGGGGGACATGGACCTGCTTCGCTTGGGCCAGTAGGCCTGCTGCAGTGTTCCTTCTTTCTTGTGTTCTAAATACTCTGCATAACAAGGGACTTAATGTGTAGTAGCATGTCACTGATGAAGATTGAGACATTTATGCAACACATGGGAATCTTTATTGAGAAAACGCTTCGCCACATAGTGGCTTCATCAGTCCAATACAAAGCAGAAAGGCGTAAGGAGAGGAGGAGTTTCAGGTAATCAGTCCCTCAGCCTGGAGTCGATGTGTTTAGTCCATCAATCTTGTAGAATGCACAGCATAGGGCCGTAGGTGTGGCTTATATACTTTATTACACATGTTATTGATGTCAGCTAGGCCTGTATACCTTGTACATGTATACCTTGTACATGTATACCTTGTACATGTATACCTTGTACATGTATACCTTGTACATGTATACCTTGTACATGTATACCTTGTACATGTATACCTTGTACATGTATACCTTGTACATTTATACCTTGTACATGTATTATTAATTTAAACTGTTAAGTTGCTTAATTGAAGCCAAGGACCGATCCTTGAGGTTACCCACGTGTAAGGTTCAGCGGCTAGATTACTTTTCCGATTAGTAGTAATCAATGTTTCTTAGTGGTACGTTAGTTATAAAATAATAAGTGTCAGTCTTTACAACAATTTGCCGCGTTTCTGCTTCACGATTAGCAGACGGAAGATCGAGCCTCTACCATTCCTGCAGTTGAATAATCCTTAAGGGTTAAGTACTTCAAGTATTAATGATAATAATAATAATAATAATAATAATAATAATAATAATAATAATAATAATAATAATAATAATAATAATAATAATAATAATTTTTGCTTCAGAATATTCAACAGTTAAGAGAATTATTAAGTGAAAATTTATTTTTAAGGTTTTAAACAGTTACATTTTTTTTAAATTCTATACATAAGATATCTGAACATGACAATCATGACAAACCTGTCAGACACTGCAACTTCTTGGGATCTTAATACTTAGGAATTCTTCACTTGCCTAATTCTTGGGCACGACCTACTTCAACATTGAACAAATGTGACACCACCTATGACTGCTGCACCTCTCCTACCAACGGTTTATAAGCTCCTTCTCAGCACGTATGCCGTATTCTATTCAAGATTGATGGACTGACCACATCGACTCAAGGTTGAGGGACTGATTACCTCATTCTCCTCCTGTTCTTCAAGATTCTCCTTTGTATGGACTGATGAAGCCACTGTGTGGCGAAACGTTTCCTCAATAAAGATACCCAAGAGTTGCACATGTGTCTAATTTATCAACATGTCGGTTCTCTGAACCATTCATCTACAAACATGTTGATGATCCTCGCTGTGTTCTCCTAAAATGTCAGGTGCTGAACGTATTATTTTTCAGGCAATTTATTTTTAAAAATTAAAGCTTCCGCTCAATTTATGTATATTTAATAATACTTGTGTGTACGTAGTACTACTGTTTGTTGATAAACCTAAATATATTCTATTCAGAATTTGTGTTCCACTCAAATATTTCTGGCTGGAATCAGTGCCACCTTTCTCATATAGTTATATTTATTCTATTTTGCATTTTTGGTTATTATTTTATTTGCTTATATTACACGTTGGTTGCCTTTATTTTCAATACCTGAAGGATATGAGAAATAAAAACATTTGAAATTACGCGGGACCTTCATTGATAGTGTGTCATCAGTGTAGGTAGTTTATGAAGTCACTTAATAAGAATATAAGAACAGAGGAGCACCGCAGTGTGCCTACAAGCTCATACAAACTAGGCCTAATCTAACCCAGCCCTTCTCTCTCTCATACAAGCTAGGCCTAATCTAACCCAGCCCTGCTCTCTCTCATTTATTTATACTGAATATTTTTTGAACTTTGCAAATACAATATTGCCAAAACAATATTTTCCTATAGTCTGTATAAATGGGAATTTATCCAATTAGAATCCACTGTACGGGACACGTTCTTGGTTAGATATTTTCATCACTATATTTCCTTCATTTATTCATATCTTCAGTTTGCATGTTACAGCCAGAGTTGCCTTCATTCTACGTCTTCCAAGGAAGTGGAGGTTCAAGGCTCTGCGCTTCATGGATACCTTGTACAGCAGAACAAATTTGTCATCTTTCTGTGAATGTTTTCCACAATATTTACATCCATTCTGCGGAATGGAGACCAAACATGGAACGCATAAACTAAATAAAATATTAATAATGATATATAGAACTGTAGAATAACCTGTTGTTTAATGCTTGATATAAATCCAGTCAATCACTCAACCATCTAACGGTTGGTTGGCACTGATGCCTTGGTTGGTTGGCACTGATGCCTTGGGGTTGGTTGGCACTGATGCGTTGGGGTTGGTTGGCACTGATGCCTTGGGGTTGGTTGGCACTGATGCCTTGGTTGGTTGGCACTGATGCCTTAGGGTTGGTTGGCACTGATGCCTTGGGGTTGGTTGGCACTGATGCCTTGGGGTTGGTTGGCACTGATGCGTTGGGGTTGGTTGGCACTGATGCCTTGGGGTTGGTTGGCACTGATGCCTTGGGGTTGGTTGGCACTGATGCCTTGGTTGGTTGGCACTGATGCCTTGGGGTTGGTTGGCACTGATGCCTTGGTTGGTTGGCACTGATGCCTTGGGGTTGGTTGGCACTGATGCCTTGGGGTTGGTTGGCACTGATGCCTTGGGGTTGGTTGGCACTGATGCCTTGGGGTTGGTTGGCACTGATGCCTTGGGGTTGGTTGGCACTGATGCCTTGGGGTTGGTTGGCACTGATGCCTTGGGGTTGGTTGGCACTGATGCCTTGGGGTTGGTTGGCACTGATGCCTTGGGGTTGGTTGGCACTGATGCCTTGGGGTTGGTTGGCACTGATGCCTTGGCTTTAGATTCTTATTTACCCTGTCTGGAAAGTCTACTTTTCTCATATTGTTTTATGACATTGTATATTATTTATAAAACTAAAAGTAATTTTCATTCTGGAATGATAGTAGTTTACATTCTTCAATAATGAATTTCATTTGACATTTACTGACCACTATATTAGCTTGTCTAAATCATTTTGAAGAAAAATGTTAAATTGTTGTAAATATATCTGTCACCCTATTTTTGTGTCGGCTTACGTTGTTGTCTCTCATCCTGGTCATTAATATGGATTATAAACAATAAAGGGCCCAAAAGTGATCCTAATGGAACGTCACTTTTGACTGGTCCCCATTTTCATTTAACCAGATTTATTGAAACTATTTTTCTGCTTAATCATTAGCCATGCCTCAGTCCATAAGTGAGGATATTTCCTATTACATTGTGCTGCCACTTTCTTTAAGAGCCTTTGTGTGGGACTCTCATAAGCATTAACGAAATCACAACATCGTATTCTTTGCCCTAGTCCACTGTCTCAAATGCCTAAACAAAATCAGAAAGCATGTTTAGTAAGAACATCCTTGTAAATCCGTGTTGCAACTCACAATTTAACTATGCTGGTCAAGGTGGCCTCTGATTACATCCCAAATCGATGAATGAGATATATTGACTGATCTATCCCGGTTGAGGGACTGAACACCTCAAATTGATTTCTTCAAGACTGAGGAAATGAATACCTCTAAATGACTTCAAGGCTGAGGAATTAAACACCTCAACCTTCAATAAAAACAGTACTCTAATGTACTGAGGTTAACACAGTAATTTCAGGAACTGCACTGACGACGCTTGCTGCGCAGGATAATTGTTCCAACAATAAAGGTATCTAAGTGTTGCGCATGTGTCTTATTCATCAACTTGTTGATACAGTATACAAATAATACAAATAATGATTCAGTTATTTGTTCATCCATTCGGGATAATTTTAATCTGATTTAATTTCTCTATGGGAAAT
>NW_027200257.1:0-22609 GCF_038502225.1 Cherax quadricarinatus | reverse complement strand
CCCCCTTTTGCCTCCACGAAATCCCTAAGTAACCCATGCCCCTCCACCATAGACCTCCCTGGCAAACCAAACTGAGTTTTTGATACTACCCGCCCCACCACACACTTGACCCGATTTCCCAAAATCTTCGCAAACAATTTATAATCTGCGCATAACAACGAGATCGCCCGGTAATCCCGAAGCGTATGCTGCCCCTTACCCTTTGGTACCAATACAACGACAGCCGTTGCCTGCTTCTCACCCAGCTCACCTCTCTCCTTCATGCAATTTAATAACCTAACCAGAAAATGCCTCAATAATTCCCAATGCTGCTGATAAAACTCTGCCGGGAGTCCATCAATTCCCGGTGCTTTGCCCTTTCGCATTCCACTTAAAGCCCTCCATATTTCCCCCTCAGTTATTTCCCCACCCAGTGCTTCCCTATCACTGTTACGCAACTGACATACCACACTCCCACACACCTGTTCTAAAACCCCATCCTCTACCCCTTCTCGTTGCCAGTACTTCTCATACCACTTGTCAGCAAACGCCCCCATTCCTTCCGTAGCTTGTATGACCTGCCCCTCCCTGTACCCTCCTATCGACTCATGAACCTCCAACCATGGTATAGTCATTGCCTGCTGTCTTTGTTTCTGCCTACGCAATACACACGATGAAGGTCTATCGCCCCATAACACCTCTTCCACCCCCGCCTGTACCCGCACCGCTTGGAACCTCTCATCCTGTACCTCACGCAGCCTCCCTTTAATTGCCATAATTTCATCCATTGGATAAGTGCCCGCCACCGCCCCCCTCGCATAACAACCCCGTAACCTATCCTCCAAATAGTTAGCAAGCCCATATTTTAAAGAATTGATACGTTTCCCTTCCTTTACGTAATATTGGTTAATCCGTTCTTTAGCCACACCATCCCACCACATCACCACATCCTCTACCCCATTTATCTCTGCACGTAACCCCTCCCACAGCGTTGCAAATCCCTCTATCCCCTCCTCATCACCTAACACACTTGTATTTAATTTCCAATATCCCCTAGATATACCTGCTAGTGACTCCCACGCCACCTCTGCTACTACCGCCCAATGATCCGAATAAGCTACTTCTATTGTACGGAAAAATGTCAACCCAACCCTTTGAGATATATACAGCCTATCCAACCTAGCAGCGTAACCCCATCTTACAAAAGTGTGCTCTACCTCCCACGCCCCTCCTCCAACCGCATCCCACAACTGAATATCCCTCAAAAGATCTCGCAAGGCCGCCGACACGTGCCCCGCCCCTTTTGGTTCCACATCAGCCCTCTTAATAACGCAGTTCCAGTCCCCACTAACGACAGCCACTGCAGGTAAACCACGTAAGAAGAAAACTAGTTCTTCACATACAAAATCCCTTTTTACCCTCACATCATTTTCTTCTGGTGCATACACACTTACAAAAGATACCCTCTGCCCCATCCACCACCCATCCATGCGCAATACTCTTCCCCCCCTCCCCCCTCACTTCTTAGCAACACAAACGGGCTTGCCTCCCTGATCAATATACCCACACCACCTTTCAGACGTGCAGATGGCAGAGTCATGACCTGAAACCCCTCCACCTCGAGCACTCTTCCCTCCTTGAAATTGTGTTCTTGCAGGAATACTACATCCACCCTATATTTATACAGAAATATTCGAAACCATTCCTTCTTCACACTATTACACAGTCCATTTACGTTCACAGTCATACACCTAAGGCCTCTTTATAGTTTCCAACCCTTCCTCCTCACTTCATTCATCCCAGGGCCTCCTGCCCCAGAGCCATCACAAGGCTTCACACCATCAACCCCCCCCTTTTTTGCGATACCTCTTATCGTGACTACTTCGACATTGCTCTTCCTTCCTCGCCGGTGTCAGGACATCATCTGAGTCTGACGCCGCCGCTCTCTTCCTCTTGATGCCCTCTACATCCATGTTATCCTCTGAAGTTCCCTCACGATGAACCTCAACCTCCACCACGCCTTGTTCCACAGCACATGGCGACAACTCACTCTTACTAGTTGGCCCGTCAACCCTGCTATGTGTTTTATCCTTACATTCCTCCACAGGCAACGCCGTGCCTCTCACCAGCTCAGGAACAACATCCTCTGCAGGTGGCGTCAATGTCCTTAACACTTCCTGAAGCTCTTTCTCTAGAGCCTGCACCTCCTCCTGCACTTGCACTTCTGTACTTTTCCCTTGTGTAGTAACAGATCCTTTTACATCACAGCTTACCTCACACATGCCAGTCTCCTCTTCGGAATCTTCCACCTCTTCACTCCACAAGCGCCCATGCCCTTGCTTACGCGTGGGGCTCTCAACAGCTATCACACTGGTAACTGGTGCTTCACCAGTTTGCGCTGGCGCCCTCCTCAGCTTCACGCACTCTGCCGCCATATGGTCGTATGCCCCACATATTCTGCACGTACGTCTCTGTCCGGCATACGATACCATAACTTGCGTCCTGAAGTCCTCCAACACGACGTAAGACGGTATGGGATGTCTCAGAGTCATCTTCAGGGAAAAGGTACCCTCCGGTCGTCCCATGTAAGCACCTGCCGTCCACTTGCCCTTTTGTGCCAGATGTACGGTTCCATATGTCTCAAAAACACTCCTTATGTCAGCCTCATCTGCCTCAAATGGGACATTACGTATCTTAACCCACCTAAAGTGGCGAGATACGTCGATCAAACGCACCTTCACAGCTGGAGTAGCGTCAAGACTCACGTCTTGGAATCTCGTCACCAAAGATTCATACACGAACATGGAATTCAGTTTGACGAAGATTCTATAAGCCCCATTCAGGGCTACACCATACACCTCATCGTCCTGGATTCCATAGGTCTCCCTAATGATTGTTGGGAGTAAGACTTGCACTGAAGAGGGTGAAATCGCCCCACGAAGCAGCTCAATACCAATGGTATTTACGCGCCTCCTCACACTCAGCGCCATGTTGATACAAGGTAGCTCGCCTGAAAACAGCAGAGGGGTGCTGAGCACGACCGCACTCTGCTGTGGTCAGGCAGCGAATGGGATATGAGGGTAGGGTGGATTGTGTTCTATGTTGGATGTGAGCCATCAGGTTCAGACATTCCTTGTATTATAGTGTCAGCCGTTTAGCTGGCTGGATTCTGTTTATATATTTTGTCATTGAAGTTTTTAATGCTTTTACGAATGTTTAAGTATAAGAGATTTGTCACTGTGTATCTAAGGTGAAAGTGGCACGTTTTTCATGGGGGGGGAGTGTAAGCTTTACTGGGTAGGTTCTATCGTTTTTTATATGACCAACTTTTCATGTGAAGCACAGTACGTACAAACGGTGTTTGACTTGAGTGCAGCAGCCAGTTCTGTCATTATATATGTGCTTCTTCAGTATTGTGTAGTCACAGTTGATTATTGTTCACTGCCTGTATCTTGTTACATATTGATTATGTACCCATATATTTTTGCACCTGAGTTTTAAATAATAAAAACAAAATCTATTAATCACTACTAATACTGTACCGGAGGGGTTCAAGGAGGCCAGAGTTACTCCTATCTTAAAGGAAAATAGTAGGTCTGATGTCAGCAACTATAGGCCTGTTAGTATACTCAGTACAATATCTAAAATTCTAGAGAGGGCGGTGTACTCTCAAGTAGTTCAATTCAATTCAATTCAATTCAAAGTTTATTCTCTATAAGTATTACAATGCTGAGTTTACAGAATTTGGTTATTGTATGGTTTACATGTAGTAAAACAATAATTACAGAGTGTACCACTAGAACACCTAGCATGGCTAGGCATTTCAGGCAGACTTAAATTAAATCTTAAGTTTAAAATATTACAAAATTATGGGGTAAGTTGGTATTATGGCTAAGTGACTAAATACTAGTTTGTGAGTTTAGCTATGAGAATGCTTTTGTTTTGGCACTATATATAGTTTCATTATTGGAGTATCACAGGCCAACTGTACCTTAATGACAACAACATTCTCCATAGCTATCAATCGGGCTTTAGAAGATCCTACTCAACCGACACCTCCCTTATTAATCTGATGGATTACCTGAGAACTGAAATGTCAAAGGGGAACCTCATAGGTATGGTAACCTTAGACCTGCAAAAGGCCTTCGATACTGTCAACCACAATATATTATGTAAGAAACTTCAAGCTATCGGTATAGGTTCTGTAGACTGGTTTAAGTCCTACCTTAGCAACAGGAGACAAATAGTCAAAATCAACAAAACGGAATCAGAACCCCTGCCGATAACATGTGGAGTTCCCCAAGGTAGTATTCTGGGTCCCTTATTATTCTTATGTTATGTCAATGATATGCCTATCAGTGTCAAGTGCAAACTCCTACTGTATGCAGATGACAGTGCTCTGTTAGTGTCAGGTAAAGACCCACAAGATATAGCTAATGTTTTAACACTGGAACTGGAGTCCTGCAGCAAATGGTTAGTAGACAACAAACTATCATTACACCTAGGGAAAACTGAAGCCATTCTCTTTGGCACGAAACATAAACTGAGAAGGGTAAATAATTTTAATGTTCAATGTAATGGGGAGCCCATCACTTTGGTTTCATCAGTAAAATATTTGGGAATCCCCTTTGACCCATGCATGTCAGGAGAATTGATAGGGAACAGTGTAGTAAAGAAAGCGAATGCCAGACTGAAGTTCCTGTATAGACAAGCACAGTGTCTACCTACTGAGGCTCGCAGGACCCTATGTCTAGCCCTTATACAATGCCATATGGATTACGCTTGCTCTTCTTGGTACTCTGCCTTGACAAAAAAACTGAAAGATAGACTGCAAATCACCCAGAACAAAATCGTAAGATTCATCCTGGGGCTGGGACCAAGAGAACATGTAGGCCAGGATGAATTACAGCAGTTGGATATGCTGAATGTTGAAGACAGAGTAAAACAACTGAAGCTAAATCATGTTTATAAAATTGCTCACAAACAGTGTCCAGAATATCTTGCTGTCAATTTTGTCAAGGTTGGGAACCAAAGCAATCATAGTACTAGGGGGAGAGAGCACAACTTTGTAGTACCCACAGTCAGTGGCCAGGCTTCAAACACCTTTTATTGTACAGCAATAAAGGAATGGAACAGACTACCTGCACATGTCAAAGCCAGTCATAGCATGAACCAGTTCAAGAAGAGTGCCAAAAGGTGTCTGATGAATGTAGCTACAGAAAGGGAGGGGAATGATTTTCTATTTTTTAGCTAACATACGTGTAAATTTTACCTTATTCCTAGTAATGACCCTCGTATTGTAGATAGTCTTAATGACCCTCGTGTAGTAGATAGTCTTTTTAGTATGATAATATTATTATTATAATCAAAAAGAAGCGCTAAGCCACAAGGGCTATACAGCGCTGCAGGGTAGGGAAGGAAGCGAGGGTATTGGATGGCAGAAGGGAGGAGGGATGATCAGTAGGTTACAGAAAACAGCGGGGCAGGGGATAGTACAGGGGTAGAGGGTAGCAAGAGGTTGAGGTAGAAAGGGCTGAAGGTATCAGAATTTGTGAAGTAAGCCAGTTGTTGTCAAAAAGTCATTGAGAGAGTCCGGATGAAAGGTGGGTCCATCAGCGAGAAGGGAAGGTAAAGAGAGAGCAGCGGAGCGAGGACGACGACGGAGGTAAATTCTGCGTGCTCGTTGATAAAGTGGGCAGTTCAACAGAATGTGGCTGACTGATAATGGAACTTGGCAATTCTCACAGAGAGGAGGAGGGCGCCTCTCCATGAGATATCCATGAGTAAGACGAGTATGGCCAATGCGAAGACGGGAGAGAGTAGTCTCCCAACCTCGACACTGGTGATAAGAAGACGGCCAGTAACCTATACTCGGTTTAATAGATTGAAGTTTGTTACCGAGCATAGTAGACCAACGTTGTTGCCAACGGGTGTGAAGGTGGGAAGATATTGCAGCAAAATAGTCCGTAAATGGAATACCTCTATATGAAACTGGTAGGTCATGTACTGCTGACCGCGCAGCAGTGTCTGCCTGTTCATTGCCCTGTACGTCAACATGACCAGGGACCCAACAAAAAACAATATCTTTATGCTTGGTAAAGATGCGGCGTAGCCAAAGTTGGATACGGAGGACTAAGGGGTGAGGTGTATCAAATTTCTGTATAGCCTGTAAAGCACTAAGGGAGTCTGAGACAACCACAAATGATGACACAGGCATAGATGCAATACGGATAAGTGCTGCAAGAATGGCATACAATTCAGCAGTAAAAATACTAGCCGAAGATAGTAAATGCCCTCGTACGACGCTGTCCGGAAACACTGCTGCGAATCCTACGCCGTCAGAAGACTTAGAGCCATCTGTGTACACAGCAATGGCATGAGAATGAGAGTGGAAGTGGTCAAGAAAAAGAGAGCGGGAAGCGACCGTAGACAGTTGGGCTTTCGAGCAAGGGAGAGAGAAAGAACAGACTCGAACAGCTGGAACTTCCCAGGGGGGTAGGGAAAAGTGAGATGCTACATGAACATAGAAAGGTGGTAATTGAAGAGAAGACAAGAGCGAATGAAGGCGAAGAGAGAAGGGACGGAGTAAACAGGGGCGGCGAACAAATAAAGAATGTCTACTAATATCAGTGACCATTCTATAAATGGAAGGATTGCGGAGATCATGAGAGCGTACATAGTAGCGAAGGCAATGGGCATCACGGCGATCGGATAAGGATGGAACGTTCGCTTCTGCATAGAGGCTCTCGACAGGGGAAGAGCGAAAAGCACCAAGGCATAAACGTAATCCTTGGTGATGAATGGGGTTAAGGCTAGAGAGAGTAGCAGGAGATGCCGCTGAATAGATCTGGTCACCATAATCAAGTTTCGATAAAATGAGGGTGGAATGTAGGCGAAGGAGGGTTCGACGATCAGCTCCCCATGAAAGATGAGCAAGGGTTTTAAGAAGGTTCAGCCGGCTGTGACAAGTTGCCTTCAGAGAGGTAATGTGAGGTTTCCAGGATAACCTACGGTCAAAGAGGAGGCCCAGAAACTTGACTGTATCACGTTCAGGGATACGGGAGCCATAGAGGTACAAAGGATGATCGGAGATGACAGAGCGTCTAGTGAAAGTAATTTGGTGGGTTTTAGTGCTGGAAAATTTAAACCCATGTGTGGTGGCCCAATTGGAAACACGGTCGACCGCATGCTGGAGAGAAACTGTAATGAGGTGACAGTCAGCGCCTGCACAGGCAATAGCGAAGTCATCAACATAGAGTGATGACCAAATATTTGATGGAAGACTAGAGGCCAAATCATTAATAGCAAGGAGAAAAAGTGTTGTGCTCAGAACACATCCCTGGGGGACACCTTCAGCTTGGATAAAGTCCGGGGAGAGCACATTATTAACCCGAACACGGAAATGCCTGTCAGTTAAAAAGTTCTTAAGGAAGGATGGTAGATTGCCTCGAAGGCCTAAGGAGTGGGCTTGGGCTAAAATATTATACCTCCAAGTTGTGTCATATGCCTTCTCAAGGTCAAAAAATATGGCAATAACTGAGTGGTTATTCGCAAAGGCATTACGAACATACGTATCCAAGCGTAGTAAGGGGTCTATGGTAGAACGTCCCTTACGAAAGCCATATTGACGAGTGGAGAGACTGTTGTGTGTCTCTAAATACCACACTAAACGTCTATTTACCAGGCGTTCCATCACTTTGCAAACTGCACTGGTAAGAGCAATGGGACGATAGTGGGAGGCTTCATGTCCCGTAGTGCCTGGTTTGCGGAAAGGGAGAACAATGGCAGATTTCCACAGCTGTGGAAGAACTCCTTGTGACCAAATAAGATTGAAAAGGCGTAATAGGACTGCAAGGGCTGACTGATGTAAATGTTGTAGCATACGAATATGAATGTCGTCGGGCCCAGCTGCCGATGATCGGCAAGCTGAGAGTGTTGCCTCCAGTTCTTGAAGTGTAAAAGGCACATTATACTGTTCTTCTCTGAGAGAAGAAAAGTCCAAGGGTGCTAACTCTCTGGCAGACTTTGAGGAAAGAAACGAGGGGCATAGATGGAGTCCCTGAGAAATACGGACCAGATGATTGCCAATTTCATTGGCAACATCTAGTGGGTTTGCTATATCAACACCGGCAACCCGCAGAACAGGAGCCGGGTCAGGAGAATATTTACCACTCAGTTTTCGTACTTTTTTCCAGACTGCACTCATAGAGGAAGCAGAGGTGATGGTGGAGACATAATCTCGCCAGCAAGTGCGTTTAGCGTCACGGATGACACGGCGAGCGATCGCACGCTTCTGCTTAAAATCAAGAAGTCTCTCTGTGGTTCTATTGTACCGGTACCTGCCCCATGCAGCGCGTTTCAAACGTACTGCACGAGCACAAGCAGGAGACCACCAAGGCACGCATTTCTGAGAATGCCTGCCCGAAGTTTGGGGTATAGAATGAGAAGCTGCGGTTAAAACGGAGGACGAGAAGAGGTGTAAAAGCTCATCAATGGAGGACGAAGAAGGAACCTCACTAAAAACAGTTAGTTGTGAGTAAAGGTTCCAATTTGCCTGATCAAATTGCCAGCGTGGGATACGAAGAGGTGGTGAATATGAAGGGGAAGTAAGAATGATTGGGAAATGAGAGCTGTCATGTAAATCCGGGAGAACAGACCAAGTGAAATCTAATGTGGCAGAGGAAGAGCAGACTGAGAGATTGATGCAAGAGAGAGTGTGAGTCCGAGGATCAAAATGGGTGTGAGTACCTGTATTTAAAACATGGAGGGGGTGGGTGGCAAGAAAAGCCTCTAACTGAATGCCACGGGAATCACAGTGAGACCCCCCCAGAGGAAATGATGGGCATTAAAATCGCCAAGTAACAGAATCGGTGGTGGTAATGACGAAACAAGAAAGGCAATATCCGGAATAGATAATGCCCGAGAAGGAGAGAGATATAAAGAACAGAGCGTATACCACCTATGCAAGTGGATACGGGCTGCTGTGTAATGCAGCGAAGTACGAACAAATAGCTGATGGTACGGAATATCAGTGCGTAGAAGAAGGGCACTTTCATTAAAGGTCCCATCAGGAAAAGGATCTGAAGAATACAATAAATTATAGCCTGAGATGGGAGAGATAACAGCAGAGTGTAATTTTGGTTCCTGTAAGCAAACACCAACAGGGGAAAACTGGGAGAGTAACATCTGAAGCTCACCCCGATTACCCCTGAGGCCGCGTATATTCCACTGTAAATAGGCCATGATTGGCAATGATAAAGATACCTGAAATCCGCAGGTAAGGGTTCCTACGGACTAGAGGGGTTAGAAAAGTCCACATGCGGAGGCAGTGGAAAACGTTCAAGCAGCGAAGGAACGGTGCGCTGTGAAGAAAGGAGTTGCGCAGATGGAGGAGAGGAGAGAGAAGGAACAGAGGGTGGATCAGTGTCCATTGATGGTTTGGTCTCTGCAATATATTCAGAGATTGCTTCAAGTGTTTCAGAATTCAGAGACGTCGTATGGGAGACAATATTGGAGATGGTAGGGGGAGGATGAGTAAAGATTGGAACTGTAATGGACTGTACCAAGGTAGGAGGGGGGGGCGAAAAAGGGTGGAGGGACCTGGAGAAGCATGGAATGGGACAGAAGAGGCAGAATCCTGGGAGGTGGCAGAAGAGGAAGAAACTTGGGAGGGAACAGGGGAGGAAGGTACAGTACGAGGAGGAGGGTGAACCTCTACACTTATAATAGAGCCAGTGAGAGGGGAAGAACCAGGTACAGAGACAGGAAAGGTAAAATGAGGAGGTGGAAGAAGGGAAGGAGGTGTTAAAGGACCTTTTTTTGACTTCTGAGAAGTAGAGGGACGATTGGGAGGAGGTGTCGTACGAAATCTCGTCGATACTGAGGCTTGTGAGGGAGAACACGAAGAAGCGAGAACAGACTGAGGCGTTGAAGTAGGGACGTCTGAGCCCAGGACAGCAAAAGAATTAGATACAGGAGTGACTATGGGAGAGGTAACCACAGAGGAGGCTGCAGAAGATGGGACCCCAGAAGTGGGGGGACGTTTTGAAACACGGGAATAAGAAACACGAGGTAGTCTCCCTTGGAGGCGGAGATGAGAAACTGCCATGGCATAAGGGAGACCTTCTGCCTCTTTGAGGTAACGGATTTCCCGCTCATTTAAGTAGACTTGGCAACGGCGAGAGTACGAAGGGTGAGCCTCATGACAATTAAGGCAAGAGGGAGGTCGATTGCAAGACGTATTAGAATGGTCATCGGCACCACAGACTGGGCATTCGGCTATAGATCTGCAATATTTCGCTGGATGGCCAAATCGCCAGCAATTTCTACACTGTTGCGGTGTAGGGATCACCTTTCGAACTTGTAACCGATGTCCTGCTACATAAACTGAGGATGGGAGTTCACGGCTGTCAAAAGTTAAACGAGCCACATTGCTAGGGTATCGTCTCCGCCCGCGGGCAGGAAGAACATAAGTGTCTACCTTGAGGATTGGGAGATCTTGGAGTTCCAGCTGTTCAAGAATGTCAGTGCCACATGTCTGGAAATTTTGTTGAACTATGGTATGGGGCAGAATGACAGTACCACTACAAGAATTGAGGGAATGATGTTTTTCAATAGTGACAGGAACAGTATCGATATGGGAAAGAAGAGAAAGATCATGAGCTTGGGTAGCATTCTGTACAGTGATGATGCACGTACCGCTCTTAAGAGCATGAAAAGAAATATCTTTACCAACATGGCGTAGGAGTGCCTTGCCAATACTGTGGTCAGAAAGATAGGCAGTAGAGGAAGTCGGTCGTAAAGTGAAGAATTTAGTCCATTGTGCATTCTGAAACTGAGTGTGGAAAGGGAGTGCAGGACGTGTCGATCTTTGCTGAGAAGAACGAGAAGGTGGAGAAGTATCATCAGCAGGTAATTGTCATTGGCGTTTAGGCGTGTGACCAGAGTTGGTCCGACGTGGAACGGGCCGGCGATTCGAAAATTGCCACACCGTATAGAAAGAGGCCAGAAGCATAGTCGAAGGAGAGCGGAGGTCAGATAAATCGAAGGAGTCAGTCGAGGCCTCAGTACCTGAAGCGGGTGAGGAAACAGCACCGGCAAGAGGTACAGAGGCATGAGGAGTGTCCGAATAGTGGTCCAAAGACGAGGTGGGGTGAGAACGGGGTGTGGTATCAAGAAGGTGCCCAGGGGTAGCAGGTTCATGGACTAGGGCTGCCATGGTTAGGTTACTTCTTTCTTTTTGTTTTTAAGAAAAAAAAAGAAAGAAGAAAAGAAAATAAAAATAAAAAAAAGAATAAAAAAAGGGGGGACCGGGGAGGGATAGTTCCTAGGAGGAATGAAAGGGCCAGAAATCTCCCTCCGCGCCCAAGAGGACCTCAGCACCGCAAGTAGCGCAGATGCAGCATGGAACCCGTGCCATACCCTACCCATCATGCCAGTAAACCAGCAATCCGGGATAGCAACCTCACATCTGCCGAGCTACCTCGGTGGACAAAAGAGAGGGCGGCCGGATATCCGCCACAAAGCATACCTCCTTCGGCCACCACCCCCGGAATCCGAAAGGTGGCTTCCAGAGATACACCCGTCGCCCGAAACACCCAAAGCCACCCTCCGGGATACCGGAGAGGGATCGGGACATCCCCAGGCAATCCAGATTCCACGGCAAACTACGCCACCGCCAAGAACCTCAACGGAATGGGATGGACCCCGGTACCCTTTCCCCTACCTAGGAACTAGCGTGCCTGTGGGGAAAGAAAAAAAAAAGGCCAAAAAGGAAGGGCAAATGGGAGGGGTGGGGAGGAGGAGGAACGGAAAAAAGGGAGGATGAGGAGGATGGGATAGGGAACGGGGGACTGGGGGGTAATTAGGTTCGGTCTGAGGAAGGAGACCGACAGGTCTAATTTCTCAGACCAAGAGCCTGTTCACCACGCCAAGGAGCCCCCATTGAAGAGGCACTTTGTTTACCGTCCGATTTCCTCCAGTTTTGGTGCACAAGACAAAGTGTTTTCACTCTTTCTTGAAAATATTTATCAAAAATATACCTCAAACAACAACTGAGAAAAGACTGAAAAAGGACTGATTTACTGAAAATGCCCTTGTGGGGGGCGATTTCATTCCTATATGGGACTACGTAAGGTTGTTTGGACACTTGGTGCCGAGAGAACAATGCTTATACGAATTTTACCGTTACGCCTTTCCTCTAAATAACTTATCTTTATTTCACAAAAAAAATAAAGTTTGTTAGTTCCTGGAATATTGCAAAAAAATCTGCCCTTTACTCCCACATAACTCCCAAAGTATTTGGAATATTTCCAAAAATTGCTTGTTTGAAAATTAGAGAAATCATTATTCTACAATTTCTGTGAATATTATTCCATTTAATTAAGTAATAAAGGAGAAATAGGAACATTAGGTGAATAAGTTACTTCCGAGATATCGGCCGGGAGCGCCGGCCGGCCCCCGTCTCAAAAAAAAAAAAAAAAAAAATTTCGCGAAAATCGCGTTTGTTTGGGTGTATTTCTTAGTAAACTGATGTTCTAGTGCAGTTATCCTCTTCAAAACACCGTTTTCTTTTACTCAGAGACCAAAGAATACGACATGGAGAGACATGTAACTCAATATTATATCGAAATATTCCCGACAATCTCTCGCCATATAATGGCCTATTTTATTCAGTCTAGAGTATATAACATGTTTGTATGTTATTTATAGTGATTATTATATCATATTAGATCAATTATTAGTAAGTAAGTAAGTAAGTAAATTTATTCAGGTATACACAAATACAGTTACATAGAATTATCATACATAGCAGCATATGTGTAGAGAACCTGGGATAACCCAAAAAAGTCAGACAGAGTGACTTATTTCCATTGGGGTCCTTTTACCTTATTATTATAATATAAAGGTTATAATATTTTCTTATTATTCTATAATGAAGATAACATCTTATTATCATACTAAAAAGACTATCTACTACACGAGGGTCATTAAGACTATCTACAATACGAGGGTCATTACTAGGAATAAGGTAAAATTTACACGTATGTTAGCTAAAAAATAGAAAATCATTCCCCTCCCTTTCTGTAGCTACATTCATCAGACACCTTTTGGCAGTCTTCTTGAACTGGTTCATGCTATGACTGGCTTTGACATGTGCGGGTAGTCTGTTCCATTCCTTTATTGCTGTACAATAAAAGGTGTTTGAAGCCTGGCCACTGACTGTGGGTACTACAAAGTTGTGCTCTCTCCCCCTAGTACTATGATTGCTTTGGTTCCCAACCTTGACAAAATTGACAGCAAGATATTCTGGACACTGTTTGTGAGCAATTTTATAAACATGATTTAGCTTCAGTTGTTTTACTCTGTCTTCAACATTCAGCATATCCAACTGCTGTAATTCATCCTGGCCTACATGTTCTCTTGGTCCCAGCCCCAGGATGAATCTTACGATTTTGTTCTGGGTGATTTGCAGTCTATCTTTCAGTTTTTTTGTCAAGGCAGAGTACCAAGAAGAGCAAGCGTAATCCATATGGCATTGTATAAGGGCTAGACATAGGGTCCTGCGAGCCTCAGTAGGTAGACACTGTGCTTGTCTATACAGGAACTTCAGTCTGGCATTCGCTTTCTTTACTACACTGTTCCCTATCAATTCTCCTGACATGCATGGGTCAAAGGGGATTCCCAGATATTTTACTGATGAAACCAAAGTGATGGGCTCCCCATTACACTGAACATTAAAATTATTTACCCTTCTCAGTTTATGTTTCGTGCCAAAGAGAATGGCTTCAGTTTTCCCTAGGTGTAATGATAGTTTGTTGTCTACTAACCATTTGCTGCAGGACTCCAGTTCCAGTGTTAAAACATTAGCAATATCTTGTGGGTCTTTACCTGACACTAACAGAGCACTGTCATCTGCATACAGTAGGAGTTTGCACTTGACACTGATAGGCATATCATTGACATAACATAAGAATAATAAGGGACCCAGAATACTACCTTGGGGAACTCCACATGTTATCGGCAGGGGTTCTGATTCTGTTTTGTTGATTTTGACTATTTGTCTCCTGTTGCTAAGGTAGGACTTAAACCAGTCTACAGAACCTATACCGATAGCTTGAAGTTTCTTACATAATATATTGTGGTTGACAGTATCGAAGGCCTTTTGCAGGTCTAAGGTTACCATACCTATGAGGTTCCCCTTTGACATTTCAGTTCTCAGGTAATCCATCAGATTAATAAGGGAGGTGTCGGTTGAGTAGGATCTTCTAAAGCCCGATTGATAGCTATGGAGAATGTTGTTGTCATTAAGGTACTTAACTACTTGAGAATACACCGCCCTCTCTAGAATTTTAGATATTATACTGAGTATACTAACAGGCCTATAGTTGCTTACATCAGACCTACTATTTTTCTTGAAGATAGGAGTAACTCTGGCCTCCTTGAACCCCTCCGGTACGGTATTAGTGGTGATTGATAGATTTATTATGTGAGCAATAGGGATTGACAGTTCAGAAGCACCATCTTTTAGGAACTTAGACGGGATGTTATCAGGGCCTGTGCTCTTAGTTGGGTTTAACCTGCTTAGTTCTTTTTGAATAAAGTCATGAGATACACTTACTAGTTGACAACTGTTTGGGGTTACCCCTTTATTGGTATAGTATGTTTGAAACTTATCAGAGTCTGTGTTAAAGGTATTTGATGCAGCTGGTAGTTTACTTACTAGTGTTGATGCAACAGATGTGTAGTAGGAATTAAAGCAATTTGCCACCTTAGATGTTTCGTGGCATACCTCATTATCGATAGTGAGTACTATGTTAGACCTATCTACTGGCTTATGGCTATACCCCAACTGTTTTAGTTGTTGCCAGAGCTTTCTGGGGTTATGCTTATACTCTTCAATTTTTGAGCAATAGTGCTTTGCCTTTGCTCCTTTTATAAGTCTCTGTACTCTGTTCCTCACCCTTTGGAATTCATTTAGTGCTGCAATATCCTGTCTGTTTGCTTTAAATCTTTTTAGCAGCTGGTCTCTGAATTTCATATTATCTAATATCTCAGTAGTCATCCAGGGTTCAGTTCTTCGTTTAATCCTAACCTCTTTAACTGGTGCAATATTATCAAGGATGGTAGTGAACATTGTTTTGAATTTTTCCCAGGCATCGTTTACGTCCGTGCAACTTGTTATCTCTGTCCAGTCACAATTGTGTAGCCTATTTACCAGTGTTTCTTTACTGTAGTTTCTAGTTGACCTCATTTTTATTGTCCTGTGTAGGCCTATCCTATCCCTAGTGATTTTCCTGGTGCAGTAAATGATGAAATGATCACTAAGACCTGTGGTAATGACGCCTGACTGACTAATGTTCTCAGAGCGGTTACAAAGTATGTGGTCAATTAGGGTGGCTGAGAACTGTGTGATCCGGGTTGGTTTATTAATTAGTTGAGTGTAACTATTTAATCCTAGAATTTGCTTATACCTTTTGCATAGCCCGTTATTTTGCTGCTGAAAACAGATATTGAAGTCGCCCAGTATTATTGTCTCGCAATTGTTTTCAACTCCGGACAAGACTCTGGAAAAGTCTTCTAAGAACTGGTCCTGGGTAGGAGGGCGGTAACTAGTTCCTACTAAGATGGGTTTGGTCTTGGGAAGCAGCACTTCAAACCATAGAATCTCCAGTTTATTGTTATTTAAATCAGGTCTTGGGTTGTAAGCTAAGTCATTTCTAATGTAGGCACATACTCCACCACCCTTTCTGTTCCTATCTAAGCGTTTTATATTGTAACCTTCTATTTTGACCTCGTCGTCAGTCACCGTATCATCCAACCAAGATTCAGAGATGGTTATAACTGCCGCCCTAATTTTGTTAGCTAGAATCCTAATCTCTGCCAATTTAGGAAGAAGTGATCTTGCATTGACATGAATAAAGTGAAGGCCTGTTTTCATAAAACAATCATAATCATCAATATATGGCAATGGGTCATTTGTATTAAAATTAGGTAAATCAATGTCATCACTGCTAAAGGGTAACTGTGCCAAAGTGCATTTGTTACACACAAAATGAATTCTGGCACCGTTGCTATAATTGTACATACATCCATCATGCACCCACCCCTTACACATTTTACATAAGGTGCCTTTTCTGTTTTTCATGCGTACTTTAGTACAGTGTATGCACCTGTTTGGTAGTGTTTGAGATAATAATGGCTGTATTGTCTCACATTGACCTATGTATGCATTACATATGGAGTTAAGGTTATCATTCCTAGCTACTAGACCGTCATTATCGCCGTCATTTATCTGTCTGTTTTGCCTCTGCACAATAGTTTGAGGTCCTGGATTAATTTGGATATCACCACTTAAGAGCGCTACAATAAGAGCTGTGTGCCACTGTTTTTGTTTGGGTATGCGGTGTTGCCATACCTTGCGGCGATAGTGAGGTTTACTTTTCTGGTAGGATGGCAACTGTTGGGCTTTTACTGTCCAGGGCGCTGTTACTCCATTCACCTTTTCCAGCCCCCATGACTGATTTCTTTCTTCATGGAATTGAAGAAGAAATATAAATATAATTATGGCAGCCTGTACCCCCCTAATGCCTGCCATTTTCACTCTTCGCTCTTTTACTCATATACAATAATATTTATTTCTCTTTTCCAGTCCCTAGTACACTTAGTATCTGCTTTAGCAATCACACTGAATTACTAGTAAAATTTCCTCTTCAAAACCCTCTTCACTGCTCACTTTTCCCTTAACTTCACAAAACCCTTACAGTTAACCCCTTATTACACACTCCCCTACCCACCTCACTTCACAGTCTGGCTTCACCAATTAACTTCTAACTCCTTTCCATTCTGGTAGACCAGAAAGGTTTAATCAATGGTTTTATCCTTCCAAATCCCCCTCAATTCCATTTATCGGGGGTTGTGTCGTGTTGTTGTCTCCTGACCTGTTCTGCTGACTCAGCCATTTTTAAAACACTGAGGGGAGTAACGCCACCTACAACCTGACTTTCCTTGAGTTTATAGATATATTTGGCTTTTTCTGCTATGATTCTCTCACTGTACACTGGTCAGCTGAATATAGGTCAGCTACTAAAACATTAACCTTGACTATTTAACTATTCACTTCTTTCCCACGACTGGCACTGAGGGATAACCGTCCTATACCTTGGAGTTTTGTACTGTTGATTTGACGATGTCTCCTGTGTTTCCCTCTCGTTAGCACTGGTACAGGTGATATGATGGTGGTACAGATATGATGCTACTGTCAACAGATGAACGTCAGTAAAGATGAGAATTTCACTTCGCTAGTTGTACGTCTGGCAGTAGCTGCTGTTTGGATGCCGGTCAGCCATGTTTAAAGGCTCAAATCTTTCCCTCGTTTGGCACTGAAGAAAAAAATCCTACAGACCTGTCATTTCCTTGGAGATTTAGTTGATCAGGTTTTCTGCCATGTTGTCTTCCCGTTAAACACTGGTGCAGTTGATATGGAGGTCAGTTATTTCATTGTAGTGGA
This sequence comes from Cherax quadricarinatus, assembly GCF_038502225.1. Taxonomy (NCBI): domain Eukaryota; kingdom Metazoa; phylum Arthropoda; class Malacostraca; order Decapoda; family Parastacidae; genus Cherax; species Cherax quadricarinatus. The sequence continues at coordinate 5,121 of NW_027200257.1, read as the reverse complement.
AAACGTCTCGTGTCTGGTTCACGTCTGGCAGCAGGTCAGGTACTTGAATGCTGGTCCCTCTTCTGTCATATTTAGTCCATTTCGTTGTCGTCACCGTCAGTTTTTATGTCACTATAGTTTACTTGCAAGAAAAAACGATAAAAAACAAGGAAAAATTTCCAAAATATATATGGGCTGTGAGCAGACTCACTACCAATATCACCGTCACCATACCTGATATAAATGACTATAATTTCTTGTAGAAACATCGTAGAACATTCATTCTTGTACCATTGTGTTGCCAAAGAGTTAAGCTATTTTTCGGTATATATAACTCAACTTCCATAATTTTTCGATTTTTGGTTGAGCGCGCGCAGAAATTGCCAGTCAGTCTAGCTCCCGCTATCCTCCCCTACTTTTCTCAACCCGGAAAGGTGACGTGTGGGGCTCCGACCAAATGGTAGTCACTTGACTCACAGTTCCCAACACAACTGTAAGTAAAAGCCTCTACTTATGTTTTTAATTGATATATTGGTTAAAAGTTTCACTTTTAACCAATTCCAAGACGTGGTTCATGCTGCCTTGATTTCCAGGATTTGCATTTCAATCTTCACCAGTCTTATAAAATGTTTTACTTATCATGGAGAGTGATTTCTTAAGCAGTGTGTAACTATTGTCTCTTTCTAGCTTGGAATGTCAGCCTGGAATGTCAGCTTGGAATGTCAGCTTGAAATGTCAGCTTGGGTCATCTGGCAACCAAAGAAACATTGTCGAAGGAGACTAACTTCACATGAGTTCTGGGACGTCACTTTTTATCTACATACCTGATAAGTGTAGCCAACCCCAGGCAACTACCTCTTATCTTTGCAGTGGTGAAAGACCTGCCTTCCTAGCATCTTGATGGATGAAAGACCTGCCTTCCTATCATCTTGATGGGTGAAAGACCTGCCTTCCTATCATCTTGATGGGTGAAAGACCTGCCTTCCTATCATCTTGATAGATGAAAGACCTGCCTTCCTATCATCTTGTTGGGTGAAAGACCTGCCTTCCTATCATCTTGATGGGTGAAAGACCTGCCTTCCTATCATCTTGATGGATGAAAGACCTGCCTTCCTATCATCTTGATGGAAGAAAGACCTGCCTTCCTATCATCTTGATGGATGAAAGACCTGCCTTCCTATCATCTTGATGGATGAAAGACCTGCCTTCCTATCATCTTGATGGATGAAAGACCTGCCTTCCTATCATCTTGATGGATGAAAGACCTGCCTTCCTATCATCTTGATGGATGAAAGACCTGCCTTCCTATCATCTTGGTGGATGAAAGACCTGCCTTCCTATCATCTTGATGGATGAAAGACCTGCCTTCCTATCATCTTGATGGGTGAAGGACCTGCCTTCCTATCATCTTGATGGATGAAAGACCTGCCTTCCTATCATCTTGATGGATGAAAGACCTGCCTTCCTATCATCTTGATGGATGAAAGACCTGCCTTCCTGTCATCATGATGGAAGAAAGACCTGCCTTCCTATCATCTTGATGGATGAAAGACCTGCCTTCCTATCATCTTGATGGATGAAAGACCTGCCTTCCTATCATCTTGCTGGATGAAAGACCTGCCTTCCTATCATCTTGATGGATGAAAGACCTGCCTTCCTGTCATCATGATGGATGAAAGACCTGCCTTCCTATCATCTTGATGGATGAAAGACCTGCCTTCCTATCATCTTGATGGATGAAAGACCTGCCTTCCTATCATCTTGATGGATGAAAGACCTGCCTTCCTATCATCTTGATGGATGAAAGACCTGCCTTCCTATCATCTTGATGGATGAAAGACCTGCCTTCCTATCATCTTGATGGATGAAAGACCTGCCTTCCTATCATCTTGATGGATGAAAGACCTGCCTTCCTATCATCTTGACGGATGATAGACCTGCCTTCCTATCATCTTGATGGATGAAAGACCTGCCTTCCTATCATCTTGATGGATGAAAGACCTGCCTTCCTATCATCTTGACGGATGAAAGACCTGCCTTCCTATCATCTTGATGGATGAAAGACCTGCCTTCCTATCATCTTGATGGATGAAAGACCTGCCTTCCTATCATCTTGATGGACGAAAGACCTGCCTTCCTATCATCTTGATGGATGAAAGACCTGCCTTCCTATCATCTTGATGGATGATAGACCTGCCTTCCTATCATCTTGATGGATGAAAGACCTGCCTTCCTATTATCTTGATGGATGAAAGACCTGCCTTCCTATCATCTTGATGGATGAAAGACCTGCCTTCCTATCATCTTGATGGATGAAAGACCTGCCTTCCTATCATCTTGATGGATGAAAGACCTGCCTTCCTATCATCTTGATGGATGAAAGACCTGCCTTCCTATCATCTTGATGGATGAAAGACCTGCCTTCCTATCATCTTGGTGGATGAAAGACCTGCCTTCCTATCATCTTGACGGATGAAAGACCTGCCTTCCTATCATCTTGATGGATGAAAGACCTGCCTTCCTATCATCTTGATGGATGAAAGACCTGCCTTCCTATTATCTTGATGGATGAAAGACCTGCCTTCCTATCATCTTGATGGATGAAAGACCTGCCTTCCTATCACCTTGATGGATGAAAGACCTGCCTTCCTATCATCTTGATGGATGAAAGACCTGCCTTCCTGTCATCTTGATGGATGAAAGACCTGCCTTCCTATCATCTATATGGATGAAAGACCTGCCTTCCTATCATCTTGATGGATGAAAGACATGCCTTCCTATCATCTTGATGGATGAAAGACCTGCCTTCCTATCATCTTGATGGATGAAAGACCTGCCTTCCTATGATCTTGATGGATGAAAGAATTGCCTTCCTATCATCTTGATGGATGAAAGACCTGCCTTCCTATCATCTTGATGGATGAAAGACCTGCCTTCCTATCATCTTGATGGATGAAAGACCTGCCTTCCTATCATCTTGATGGATGAAAGACCTGCCTTCCTATCATCTTGGTGGATGAAAGACCTGCCTTCCTATCATCTTGACGGATGAAAGACCTGCCTTCCTATCATCTTGATGGATGAAAGACCTGCCTTCCTATCATCTTGATGGATGAGAGACCTGCCTTCCTATCACCTTGATGGACGAAAGACCTGCCTTCCTATCATCTTGATGGATGAAAGACCTGCCTTCCTGTCATCTTGATGGATGAAAGACCTGCCTTCCTATCATCTTGATGGATGAAAGACCTGTCTTCCTATCATCATGATGGATGAAAGACCTGCCTTCCTGTCATCTTGATGGATGAAAGACCTGCCTTCCTATCATCTTGATGGATGAAAGACCTGCCTTCCTATCATCTTGATGGATGAAAGACCTGCCTTCCTATCATCATGATGGATGAAAGACCTGCCTTCCTATCATCTTGACGGATGAAAGACCTGCCTTCCTATCATCTTGATGGATGAAAGACCTGCCTTCCTATCATCTTGATGGATGAAAGACCTGCCTTCCTATCATCTTGATGGATGAAAGACCTGCCTTCCTATCATCTTGATGGATGAAAGACATGCCTTCCTATCATCTAGCTGGATGAAAGACCTTCCTTCCTATCATCTTGATGGATGAAAGACCTGCCTTCCTATCATCTTGATGGATGAAAGACCTGCCTTCCTATCATCTTGCTGGATGAAAGACCTGCCTTCCTATCATCTTGATGGATGAAAGACCTGCCTTCCTATCATCTTGATGGATGAAAGACATGCCTTCCTATCATCTTGATGGATGAAAGACCTGCCTTCCTATCATCTTGATGGATGAAAGACCTGCCTTCCTATCATCTTGATGGATGAAAGACCTGCCTTCCTATCATCTTGATGGATGAAAGACCTGCTTTCCTATCATCTTGATGGATGAAAGACCTGCCTTCCTATCATCTTGATGGATGAAAGACCTGCCTTCCTATCATCTTGATGGATGAAAGACCTGCCTTCCTATCATCTTGATGGATGAAAGACCTGCCTTCCTATCATCTTGATGGATGAAAGACCTGCCTTCCTTTCATCTTGATGGATGAAAGACCTGCCTTCCTATCATCTTGATGGACGAAAGACCTGCCTTCCTATCATCTTGACGGATGAAAGACCTGCCTTCCTATCATCTTGATGGATGAAAGACCTGCCTTCCTATCATCTTGATGGATGAAAGACCTGCCTTCCTATCATCTTGATGGATGAAAGACCTGCCTTCCTGTCACCTTGATGGATTATTCAACTGAACATATTGACGTTGAATTCTGATATCATTTTTATATTTCATTTTTCTTTCAATTATAATAAAGTTCATATTTAAATGTTTTATATTTTCAATTATAACAATAAAGTGTTTATATTGGTATATTATTATTTCTTTTTTTATTCATTAATTTTCCTGAGTAAGAGCCAACCTTGGTAACACTGAAGTTGTTACAAGGCTGAGTAAGAGCCAACCTTGGTAACACTCAAGTTGTTACAAGGCTGAGTAAGAGCCAGCCTTGGTAATACTGAAGTTGTTACAGGGCTGAGTAAGAGCCAGCCTTGGTAATACTGAAGTTGTTACAGGGCAGAGTAAGAGCCAACCTTGGTAATACTGAAGTTGTTACAGGGCTGAGTAAGAGCCTGCCTTGGTAATACTGAAGTTGTTACAGGGCTGAGTAAGAGCCAGCCTTGGTAATATTGAAGTTGTTACAAGGCTGAGTAGGAGCCAGCCTTGGTAATACTGAAGTTGTTACAGGGCTGAGTAAGAGCCAGCCTTGGTAATACTGAAGTTGTTACAAGGCTGAGTAAGAGCCAACCTTGGTAATACTGAAGTTGTTACAGGGCTGAGTAAGAGCCAACCTTGGTAACACTGAAGTTGTTACAAGGCTGAGTAAGAGCCAACCTTGGTAACACTGAAGTTGTTACAAGGCTGAGTAAGAGCCAACCTTGGTAACACTGAAGTTGTTACAAGGCTGAGTAAGAGCCAACCTTGGTAACACTGAAGTTGTTACAAGGCTGAGTAAGAGCCAACCTTGGTAACACTGAAGTTGTTACAAGGCTGAGTAAGAGCCAACCTTGGTAATACTGAAGTTGTTACAAGGCTGAGTAAGAGCCATTCTTGGTAAT
>NW_027200256.1:0-22612 GCF_038502225.1 Cherax quadricarinatus | reverse complement strand
ATCCAGCAAAATAAGCCGACTCTTGGATGTCACTACCGCCCGGCTCCGGCTGGGTTACAAGTATCTTTGGCAGGTTAAATCACAACCACCAGATGTAGACCAAACGAAATGTAAACTTTGCCAGATGGACTATTGTCACACCTTGCGTCATTATGTACTGGAGTGCGATAAAATTAATGAAGTTAGAAACAACTCACTCAGAAGTGTTCAAGAAATGGCAAAGTATTTTATCCACAGTGGTATATTACAGACCATTCTGGAGAAATACCCTGACTTTGCTAGCTGTAAATAAAGCATTCCCACGTGTGTGTGTGTGTGTGTGTGTGTGTGTGTGTGTGTGTGTGTGTGTGTGTGTGTGTGTGTGTGTGTGTTTGTGTGTTTGTGTGTTTGTGTGTGTGTGTATGTGTGTGTGTGTGTGTGTGTGTGTGTGTGTGTGTGTGTGTGTGTGTGTGTGTGTGTGTGTGTGTGTGTGGGTGTGCGTGCTTGTGTGTATGAATATGTGTGCGCTCGCTCGTGTGGGTGTATGATCCACTTAATATATATATTTATAACTCATTACAATTGTGACCAGGTGTGAACGTGTCAGTGGCTCATTACTGTGTAATTTGTTCATGACTGTAACTATGTATAGGAGTGAGGCTGATTCATTAATTTTGTAACTTGCCATGATTGTGACCAGATCTACCTGGAGTTCATTACCCTGGTAACTAGTTCTGCTATCATAACTTTGGGGTCCAGTCCCTGGACCCATTATGCACCTCTGTAATCTTTTGACTACCGCCCACAGGATGGGTATGGGGTGCATAATAAGCATGTTAAACTAACTTATCAACTGAGAGGAGACTTTCCCTGTTGTTAATGTGACGGTGGTCGTACAAAGCTCTTTATCTGGACTCTTCACATGCTTTATCAGAAGTGGTGCATACACGAGGATAAGCCTCACATATTCCGCATAGAGTTTTGTGAATGACTCCATATTAAGGTTTCAGAAAGCAGTGGCCCTTTTACTTATTCATGTCCTTTACTTCCATCTGCTCTCTCATGTAACTATTTCTTGCCTCTCAATCATCCTTTCTCTGCGATAATGTCTCCCCAGGTTCTTCTGTCATCTTATGTCATAATTAATTTGCTTATGCCTAATATCTCACTCACATCAGTGAAGAGGCGGGGCCAGGAGCTGAGTCTAGACCCTTGCAACTACAATTAGGTGAGTACATTAGACTGGAACTCGCCACGTTTGACACCTTTTCAATTTTTCATGTATGTTAATATGCATTCCATGCGAGTGTTGCATATTCAAATATGGGAGTAAAATTTGTTGTTCAAGGGGCCTTGAATGACTCCTTGTTGAGATTCCTGAAGACTTTTGTTAATATCGTGTAACGATGTTAAGAGGATATTCAGATGACGTTTGCCTCCCGCAATATACTTGCCACTATGCTCATCCATATTTTTTTTTCCTTGCGCTTGATCTGTAATTTGTCGCCAAATTACTTTTTTTAGTTTCCACTCTTTTTTCCACTTTCCCAATCAACATAACATTGCATTTGCTGCAGTTCAATAAGATTCATTTGTAACGTTTCCTTGTCCCCATCCGATTTTGTTTTCTTAATTCTCTTCATACTCATGGCATCCTGTAGCTCGATCGCTAGAGCACTGACCTCTCACACTGAGGTCCGGGGATCGATGCCCCGGTACGGCTGGAAAAAAAAACGGGACTTGTTTCCATAAGACACCTGCTGTCCATGTTCACCCATCAGTAAATAGGTACCTGGGTGTTAGTCGACTGGTGTGGGTCGCATCCTGGGACAAAATTTACCTAATAATCCCGAAATGCTCTGCATAACAATGGGCTTTTTATATCGCAGTATGTCACTGATATCAGCTAGGCCTGTATACCATGTACATGTACTTGTGGAAATAAAGATATTATTATTATTATTATTATTATTATTATTATTATTATTATTATTATTATTATTATTAATATTATTATTATTGTTGTTGTTGCTGTTGTTGTTATTTATTATTATTATTATTATTATTATTATTATTATTATTATTATTATTATTATTATTATTATTATTATTATCATTAAACAGGAATTCATCTCACGCGTCCTTCATGGTATGATCCTTCGTTAACCACACTAGATACTGTCCCTAATTCTGGTATCACTTCTCGGAGAATAATCGTTGTCTACTTTTTAGTAACTCTTTGATTCAGTGTAGTATATTAGTAGAACTCCATCAGGTTTGTGAAACTCCTTCTTACCATGGTTTCTACTACTCTTCTTCCTTCTGATTATCTCCAATATCTTTTATAGTATGCACGTCAGTTATACTGATTTCACTACATTTTGCCTGTCTACTTTTTAAATATTGGTATTAAATTCGTTGTATTCTATATCTATGGTAACATGTCGGTATCATCGAAGTTGATGCAGATTTTACCTAGAGGTTCAGGTAGTGATTGCGCTCTCTCTTGACGATTCATTTGTGATAACATGTAAGCTCCCATTGCCGATAAAGTAACACACTCTTTCTTAAAAGTTCTCTTACTTCTTCTGCTGTTTTATATAACGTGACGTGTAAGTGTTGGTGTGCCCTTTTCCCTGTGATTATTAGTATTGTTCTAGCTACCAGTGAGCCAGAGAGAACACATTGTGGTGTCTAATTAGCGTCACTCTTTGCTTTCTGTTATTCAAATTCTCCCTCGCCCACTGGTGCAATCTGCCTATTAATCCTAAATGTTTCTCCATTTTTCATTCAGTTTCTGTGTCAAATGCTTTTCTGCAATCCAAGAAGAGGTAACTCATTCCAGTTTTACTTATATTATTTCTGGGATATAATTCCACAGAATTGTTAGACATGGTTTTCCATTCTTTAATAAAAGCTGGTTTTCTGCATTGAATCTTCTTTTCTCTAAGTGCTGCGGTATCTTTATTCTATTCTCCTGATTGCCTTGTAGTGCTGTGCCTCTTGCCTCTCTAAATTTTTTATGAATGCGGGACGACATTTGCTTTTTCCAATTGTCTGGCAATTTGCAGAAACTTAAGCTCAAATTTAGAATTTGGTTCTGTATTATATTTTAAATTGCCACTCAGCTACCTCTGTTCATCTTGCGTATTAATTTCTGGCTCTCCTGTTTCATTCTTGGAATTTTGGGATTTGATTTGCTCTATATTTCATTCAATTCCTCTTGCTTCTGTCCTTTTTCTCTCTGCATTCCTCACTAAACTATGAGCTTTCTCTGCTTTTTATACATCTTTTCTTCCTTAGTCTATTGACACTTTGATTCCATTTCCTTCTTCCTATGTAGTACAATTTTTCCTCTAATACCCTTTTCCTTTCCACTTTCCTTAGTACTTCTCTCACTCTGCCACTGTCTGCACTTCCCCCGGTCTGTAGTTTCGTTTTATGTTACTTTCTTCCTCCTTTTCAATCTCGACCAAGTACTTACCTGGTACCTAGTGGATCCTCATAAGTAATTTGAGCATATTAAATACATTTTGTCTGAAAGCTAGGTTGAATTAGACACATGTGCAACATTTGTGAATTTTTACTTGGCAGATGTTTTGCCATCCAGTGGCTTTATCAGAGCCACTGGAAATATATATAAAAGACACTGGAAGACTAGGCAATCAGTCCCCCTAGTTAGGAGCAGGTGATGAGAACCATAGTTTTGTTGAATTTGATGCACATGAAGGAAGATTGGTTCTTATATACTGGAGTTATGTGAGGTGAAGCAGATGACGTCATTGTCATTGGCAAGCGGGATTCCATAGGGACAGTAAGACATGCCCATAAGAGGACCAGGAGTTAGCTCGTAGGTTGTGGTTATGTCCTCTGTATCAAGATTCCATGATGTTGTTGTGTCTGACAAGTTGTATATCAATGGTAAAGATCAATAAGGCACCATACATTGACTGGAAAAAATACACAAATAACTCGCACGTCGTCATAAGTTTCTCTCCTAAGTGAGGGTAATTTGTGAATATCACTGGTAATGAGTACTTGCTGTTTCCTTCACATATTGTTTCAAATAATTCTTCATTGCTGCTTCAGTCAGTTTCACTACATGTTTCTGTTACTCTATGAAGATGTCAGCTTTCCCAATCGATCTCTAAATGGGTGAAATCTCTAATTACAATAGATTTAGCGTTGTATCTTCATGCTTTTGCTGCCACTGTTCATTATGTGTAAATTATCGTCCTGTTATACGTATCATACACTTCCCTTGGCCTCCATTTGTTCATTAGTGCAATCTTAACAACTATAATTATTATTTATGTCTATCCGTACACAACAGTACCTGCTATATAATCCCCGATATCCCCTTGATCCAGGTTTCCTTTTTTCTTAAATCTTCTGCGGTACCTGATAATCGTGTGCGATTCCTGACGTTCTCCAAGTCATACTTGCACCTCCCATTTGTCTTTCTTTTTCTTTGATCCGTTTCCTGCTAATAATTCTATTGTCTGTCGTACTTCATGGTGAGGACAAGAGTGGAGGAGAAGAGATAAGTGCTGTTTGGGTTAAGTGAGTGGAAGCTTTATTTCTTATGATTTTCGATCCTGCACAGCATGTTCCAGCACACCAACTACAATGCTTCACTACTTTGCGTTGTTAAACTAGCTTGTGATATTATAATGCAGTTTTTTGACAGTGGTGGTGGCATAAATTCTATTATTATTGTCAAGTTTAGTTACTCTATTTGCCAGTATAATAAAACACTCAGACAAGCTAGATTACTCTCAACACACAACTCAATGACAGACTCAATTATATCACTGAACTGTGGTAGAGTTTGGCAATTTGAACGTGTGGCAGTATGGATCACAGTAGCGTCCAGTGAAGAGGCGGGGTCAGGAGCTATGGGTCGACCCCTGCAACCACAATTAAGTGAGTACTAATAGGTGATTACGCAGTTTATTCTAAGTGCCTCCACGTTTACAAGGTGCCTTCTTCCATAAACATTTCAAAAGTAGTACATCATATATAACACTTTTCTATGTTTCACTGTCACCCTCCAGGTCTTCCTCACCTTCTTTATTGCCTAGTTTGACGAAGCACTTAAGAAATCACTTCCAGTGGCGGCAGATGTCCAACATTGAGCGAATGTTTTAGTGTGTGTGTGTGTGTGTGTGTGTGTGTGTGTGTGTGTGTGTGTGTGTGTGTGTGTGTGTGTGTGTGTGTGTGTGTGTGTGTGTGTGTGTGTGCAATTTCTTGATAATAGTTATTTCTGAGGGGCAGGAAAAGAAGTTTGAGAATGCTTCCCTCTGACGAGGTGATTCCTACTATCCTAAAGCTGCAGCGTCTGGAGATTGTAGAACAAGGTGAAGAAGTAATTTAGTGGAAGTAACAGAAAGAGGGAGATGAATGAAATGGAAGGAGGGGGTGAAAAGTGGTGGAAAAGGATTGGGTGCATGAAGGTGAGTGAGACGAAAGATGGGTAGGAAGGATGAAGGAGTGAGAGGAAGTGGGGAGAGTGGGATGAGAAGAATACCAGGAGGTGAGTTGGATGGAAGAATGGGTGTTGAAAGAAGTAACTTCAAATAAAGGAGGAGGGTTAGAAGTGAGGGGGTAAAAAAAACAGGTCCCATTAGGCTTGTGGGATGGAAGGAGAAGAAAGGAGGTGAGTGGGATTAAAGGATGATGAAGGCTGGATGAGTGGGATTAAAGGATGATGAAGGTTGGATGAGTGGGATGGAAGTATGATGAAGGTTGGATGAGTGGGATGGAAGGACAAGGGCACGACAAGTGAGCGTGAGAAGAGATAAATGGAGTAGAAGGGTGTGGCTGGGTCGAATAGAGTGGGATGGAATAAGGGGGAGAATAGGAAAATGGAACTGAAGGAAGAGATATGGAAGAGATTACGGGGAAGAAGAAATAGGGTAGAAGAAGGTAAAGGTGAGGGAAGGAGGATTGGGGAAAGGTGAGAGGGAATGTAAGGAGGGTTGAAGGAGGTGAGGTAGAGGGATAGGCGGATAGAGGAACTAAGACAAAAGTTAGGTACAAGGATACATGGAATGGAAGCTCCAGTATAATGCTTTTAGGAAGGAAAAAAACACTGACTATAATGAAGTTAATAAAACATTCCACCATAAACATGTTAGGGTTTAAGTCAAGTTCATAAATTATAACAAATAATTATTATAAGATATGAATATTCACCATCATTAATAATGAATCAATGTTAATGGTTCACTGAGGTGAATCATACGAAAATCACATTAGTATATAAAATGAAATATTGAGATATCAACTCTAAAAAGAAAACAATTTTTTAATATTCATGTTAAACCAGAATAAGTAAGAAAGTTTGTTAAGTCACAGGTATACATCAGTACAATTAACATACAGTGTGTAAATTACCTGGGATAAACCAATAAGTCAGACAAACTGACTTATTTACACTGGGGTTCTTGGTATGGCATTTTTTTATTCACATCATAAGCCAACATAATTATGTCATTTTTAATCTTTAATTTTTTTAAAATATATATTTTAGTTCTTTTCAGTTCGTAACTAATGAATGTGAGGAAAATTTACAAAAATAACTGACATTTTTCCTAAATAATAACAGTATAGTAGTAGTAGTAGTAGTAGTAGTAGTAGTAGTAGTAGTAGTAGTAGTAGCAGTAGTAGTAGTAGTAGTAGTAGTAGTAGTAGCAGTAGTAGTAGTAGTAGTAGCAGTAGTAGTAGTAGTAGCAGTAGTATTAGTAGTAGTAGTAGTAGCAGTAGCAGTAGTAGTAGTAGTAGTAGTAGTAGCAGTAGTAGTAGTAGTAGCAGTAGTAGTAGTAGTAGTAGCAGTAGTAGTAGTAGTAGTAGCAGTAGTAGTAGTAGTAGCAGTAGTAGTAGTAGTAGTAGCAGTAGTAGTAGTAGTAGTAGTAGTAGCAGTAGTAGTAGTAGTAGTAGTAGCAGTAGTAGTAGTAGTAGTAGCAGTAGTAGTAGTAGTAGTAGTAGTAGTAGCAGTAGTAGTATTAGTAGTAGTAGTAGTAGTAGCAGCAGTAGTAGTAGTAGTAGTAGTAGCAGTAGTAGTAGTAGTAGTACCAGTAGTAGTAGTAGTAGTAGTAGTAGTAGTAGTAGTAGTAGTAGTAGCAGTAGTAGTAGTAGTAGTAGTAGCAGTAGTAGTAGTAGTAGTAGTAGTAGTAGTAGTAGTAGCAGCAGTAGTAGTAGTAGTAGTAGCAGTAGTAGTAGTAGTAGTACCAGTAGTAGTAGTAGTAGTAGTAGTAGTAGTAGCAGTAGTAGTAGTAGTAGTAGCAGTAGTAGTAGTAGTAGTAGTAGTAGCAGTAGTAGTAGTAGTAGTAGTAGTAGTAGTAGTAGTAGTAGTAGTAGTAGCAGTAGTAGTAGTAGTAGTAGTAGTAGTAGTAGTAGTAGTAGTAGTAGTAGTAGTAATAATAATAATAATAATAATAATGATTATTATTATTATTATTATTGTAGAAATAATAATAACAATAATAATAATAACAATAATAATAATAATAATAATAATAATAATAATAATAATAATAATAATAATAATAATAATAATAATAAGTATAATGACCTGTATTTCTATAAAGTTACGTAATATAATTAATACAGAAAATACTTACATTTTTATATAAGTTCCAGTAAGTCACAGGTTATGGAGAGCATCAAACCCATAATCAAAGATAATATAAACATCATGAGGTTTATATCTCTTAGAGAACTTTTAACGTCACTTTTTAAATGGGTGAACTTGTATCCAGCGGAAGGCATTGCTCAGATGACCTAAAGCTCCAGTGGCAGTTCATCATCAGGAAACAACAGTACTGTTTTCTGAGAAATCTTACCTAATCTAACCTATGGAGAGCATTTTTGCAGCCGTTAGGATAACTTATAACTACAGGCAACTATAAGATTAGGTTGTTTCACGTGAATACTAAAATTTACTGTCTGTAATATTAAGTCAAAAACAATATGGCTTATGATTATAATATTTTTGGATTTCTATGGCACTTTGTTATAATGTTTGTAGTGTTTATGACTTTGCTGATGTGAATTAGTCATACTGGAAACAAAAATAAGAATGCCAGTGAGAATGAGATAAAAAGGGATGATTTTGATAAAATGGATTTTTAACATAATTAGTTTATGCAGAATTTAGTTCGTGTCAAAGATATGCTTTACAATTATTTTTGAAGCTTGTAGCAGATTGGAAGCTTTTTGAATTTCTGGAATTCCAAGTTTTAGGGCCCTTTATTTGCATGGAGTTCCTAATTAGGTTCAGACGAACATATGGTGTGTCAAAGAGGTACTTGTTCCTTGCATGGTGTCTGTGTCTTGTTGCAGGTCTCCAGGATGAGCCTGCCCGCTGGGTTAGATAAGAAAAGATAAAAGATTTTGTCAGTGGGCCATCGAGGATTGTGTATTTCATTTCCAATAGGGACCTCAGTCTTGTCGCCCAGGATGCGATCAACACCAGTCGACTAACACCCAAGCACCTACTGACTTGCTAAATGAACGGGTCAACAGGTGTAAGGAATTACGAAGAATGTTTCCACCCTTGCCGTGGATCGATCCAAGGACACTTAGCTTGTTTGAGTGTTTTATAAGGTGAATAAGTTAAGAGACATTTCAAAAGTATAAGTGTGTTTAGTCTGTAACCTGAATGGGTGATTATCCTAATAGTTGACTTTTGCTGGCCTCACAAGTCATAAAATCCCCTTATCTCCTACAGTACAAGTCTTACTCACACCATCAATATCAACAGTGGCTGCGGAGAAATCTACATAACTCTGTTATGCAACATTGCAGTATTTCCTACACAACATGAGCCTAATAATACATAATTAGGCTCATAGTACCACAAGACATCTTTTATCAATAAGAGTCTAGATTATTCAATAAACTGTTCGTTACTCTTCACGGGCTTCAGATAATGCCAAAATTCCAGAAAATTTTATAACTTATTACACACACACACAGACACACACACACTCACACACACACACACACACACACACACATACACACACACACACACACACACACACACACACAAACAGACACACACACACACGCACACACACACACACACACACACACACACACACACACACACACACACACACACACACACACGGTAATGATGTATCACAGTGGGCACCTGTGACGAGCGGGGTCCCACAGGGGTCGGTCCTAGGACCAGTGCTATTTTTGGTATATGTGAACGACATGACGGAAGGGTTAGACTCAGAAGTGTCCCTGTTTGCAGATGATGTGAAGTTAATGAGGAGAATTAAATCTGATGAGGACCAGGCAGGACTTCAAAGAGACCTGGACAGACTGGACACCTGGTCCAGCAAATGGCTTCTCGAATTTAATCCTGCCAAATGCAAAGTCATGAAGATAGGGGAAGGGCACAGAAGACCACAGACAGAGTATAGGCTAGGTGGCCAAAGACTGCAAACCTCACTCAAGGAGAAAGATCTTGGGGTGAGTATAACACCGAGCATGTCTCCGGAAGCACACATCAATCAGATAACTGCTGCAGCATATGGGCGCCTGGCAAACCTGAGAACAGCATTCCGATACCTTAGTAAGGAATCATTCAAGACACTGTACACGGTGTATGTCAGGCCCATACTGGAGTATGCAGCACCTGTTTGGAACCCGCACTTGATAAAGCACGTCAAGAAACTAGAGAAAGTACAAAGGTTTGCGACAAGGTTAGTTCCAGAGCTAAGGGGAATGTCCTATGAAGAAAGATTAAGGGAAATCGGCCTGACGACACTGGAGGACAGGAGGGTCAGGGGAGACATGATAACGACATATAAAATACTGTGTGGAATAGACAAGGTGGACAAAGACAGGATGTTCCAGGGAGGGGACACAGAAACAAGAGGCCACAATTGGAAGTTGAAGACACAAATGAGTCAGAGAGATAGTAGGAAGTATTTCTTCAGTCATAGAGTTGTAAGGCAGTGGAATAGCCTAGAAAATGACGTAGTGGAGGCAGGAACCATACACAGTTTTAAGACGAGGTTTGATAAAGCTCATGGAGCAGGGAGAGAGAGGGCCTAGTAGCAACCGGTGAAGAGGCGGGGCCAGGAGCTAGGACTCGACCCCTGCAACTACAAATAGGTGAGTACAAATAGGTGAGTACACACAAACCTAACCTAACACATAAGCTCATAAATCCCCCACCACAAACACATTTTTACGATAAGCTGAAGCAGCTAGAACATCCCAACAGGATAAAAACAAAATGGGCTCTCAAAAGGGAGGACGTAAAGGCAAGGGAACCGATGATGGCTGGTCGGAAAAGGAAGAATGGGTAGAATGGCTCAAGAACAAAATGAAACAACAATGGGAGAAAAGGTTAAACGAGCTTTGCAATAACATGTTAGAGCAAATATCCTCAGAGAACAAGAAGTGGGAATCACGAGCTGTAGTAGCTGAGGCAAAGATACAGAGATTGGAGAAAGAAATGGATGTGCTGAAGCAGGATCTAAAGATGAGGTCCGAAAGGAGCAAGATGACTGAAATGGGAACATCAGCAGGCAACGAGGGGACTGAAGGAGGGGATGGATCTAAGCAGTCTTTTGCAGCAGTAATATCAGGCCATCATGGTGTCTGGGAGATGATTATGGAAACAGCAAAGGAGATGCTTAAATCAGATCCAGAGATACAGAAAGAAAAAAAAATGAAAAGAGGAGAGGGAGAGGTTAATAATTATTCATGAGCTTCAGGAGGCTGAAGGGCAGACCTATGATGAAAGAAAGCATTGGGAGAAAACAGAGATTAAGAACATCATTGCAGTAACAGGAGAGAGGGACATGTCTCAGGTAGAAAATTTTCACAGACTTGGGGGGTATTCGAGGGAAAAAAATCGATCAATCAGATTGACATTCAAGATGGATGTGGTACGGAACAGGATACTACAACAGAAACCACATTTAAAGGACTCTCCAGATTATCAAAAAGTGTTCCTCAATCGAGACAGAACACGAAAGGAAAGGGAACAGCTGAAAGTGAGAGCAAGACAGAACCAGTGGAAGGAAAGAGACAGGACAGGCAATGACAGACAGGAAAACTCAGGCTTTGGGGGAACATCAAACACAAATGCTTACAGAAATCTCTCAACCCCTGTCACCACATATCAACCAAACACAGTAAACAGAAACGAACCTCACTCCACAGCCACCACCCCCCTAAGCACTAATTCCACAGTCACAGCAGCCTCCCATAATATTGTGCCCTGCCTCCCACCCTCCCAGCCTGCACCTTCCTCTTCCATCACCCAAAATACAGTAATGGAAAGGAAGCTAAAGGTATGGTACACCATTGCAGATGGAATGACAAATAAGAGTGAAAAGCGGCAAGAACGCATCATTGATGCATTACCTGACATCATAGCACTAACAGAGACAAAACTTACAGGGATGATAACAGATGCAATTTTTCCACCTGGATATTAGATTATGAGGAAAGACAGAGAGCAAAGGAGGGGGAGGAGTAGCATTGCTCATAAAAAACAGTGGAGTTTTGAGGAGATGGGAGGAATGGAACACTTCAAACTGGTGATCCAAAGGTGATGATAACAGTGATGTATAACCCACCACTTAACAGCAGAAGAACAGGAGAAGAGTATGATGTATATAATAGGGCAATGGTGGATACACTAGCTGAAGTGGCCAGGAGGGCTCATATGGGTAGGACAAAATTGCTTATAATGGGGAATTTCAGTCATAAAGAGATTGATTGGGGAAACCTAGAGCCACATGGGGGACCAGAAACATGGAGGGCTAAGATGTTGGAGACTGTATTGGAGAACTTTATGCATCAATTTGTTCGGGATACAATCAGAGAGAGAGGAGAGGATGTTGCAGCAAGGCTGGATCTCATATTCACCTTGAATAGTTCAGACATAATGGATATCACCCACGAAAGACCCCTTGGCGCTAGTGATCATGATGTCCTGAGTTTTGAATATCTTGTAGAGTTAACAGTGGAGAATGCAGCAGCACGAGAACAAAGAGAGAAACCGAACTTCAAAAAAAGGGACTACATAGGAATGAGAAGTTTCCTGTCTGAAGTGCAGTGGGAAAGAGAACTAGATGGAAAGAGAGTAAATGAAATGATGGAAATAGTAACCACTAAGTGCAGGGAGGCAGAGGAAACGTTCATACCAAAGGGCAACAGAAAAAATGGTAAGACCAGAGTGAGCCCATGGTTTAATTGGAGGTGTAAAGAGGCCAAAGCCAAGTGTGCTAGAGCATGGAAAAGGTATAGAAGGTAAAGGACTCAAGAAAACAAGGAGCTGAGCAGAAGAACCAGAAACAAATATGCAAGGATAAGGAGAGAGGCCCAGAGGCAATACGAGAACGACATAGCATCGAGAGCCAAATCTGAACCAAAGTTGTTATACAGTCACATTAGGAGGAAAACAACAGTCAAGGACCAGGTAATCAGGCTGAGGAAAGAAGGAGGGAAGCTCACGAAGAGTGACCAAGAAGTATGTGATGAACTAAACAAAAGATTTAGAGAAGTATTCACAATAGAGTCAGGAATGCTACCAACAAACTGTGGAGGTAGGGTGCACCAGCAGGCACTGGACACAATGCACATAACCAAGGTAGAGGTGAAGAAACTGCTAGACGAACTCGATACCTCAAAGGTGGTGGGCCCAGATAACATATCTCCATGGATACTGAGAGAGGGAGCAGAGGAACTGTGTGTGCCATTAGCAGCAATTTTCAGGGCTGTTGCCTGAGGCGTGGAAGACAGCATATGTAGTTCCAATTTTTAAGAAAGGGGACAGATAGGCAACAATAAACTACAGACCAGTGTCACTGACTTGTATAGTATGTAAAGTCATGGAAAAGATTATCAGGAGAAAAGTAGTGGAACACATTGAAAAGATTGGGCTCATACATGACAGTCAGACCGGCTTCAGAGATGGGAAACAATGTGTTACAAATTTACTTGTGTTCTACGATAAGGTAACAGAAGTAAGACAGGAGAGAGAGAGAGATGGGTAGATTGCATCTTTTTAGATTGCAAGAAGGCTTTTGACACAGTACCACACAAGAGACTGGTTTGTGACAGAAGATTTCCCGTCCCTGAAACCGTGTTGGCTGTTGTTGAAAAGCTTGTTCACCCCTCTTCTCCTGATAATCTTCTCCAATACTTTGCATACCATACATGTTAGTGACACTGGTCTATAGTTTAGTGCTTCATGTCAGTCTCCTTTTTTAAAAACTAGGACTATATTTGCTGTCTTCCATACCTCAGGTACTCTTCCAGTTTCGATAGATGTGTTGAACATTGTTGTTAGGGGTACACGTAGTGCTGCTGCTCCCTCTCTCAGGAACCATGGAGAGATGTTAACCGACCCCATTGCCTTTGATGTATCTAGCTCGCTCAGCAGCCTCTTCACTTCTTCCTCGGTTGTATGAATTGTGTCCAACACTTGATGGTGTTCCCCATCTCTCCATCTTTCTGGAGTCCCTTCTGTGTCCTTTGTGAACACTTCTTTGAATCTTATGAGAACATGAGAAAGGAGGAACACTGCAACAGGCCTGCTGGCTCATACTAGGCAGGTCCTTCACAAATCCAACCCACTTACAGAGCAAATGCTACCGAAGCAATAATCTCAGGTGCAAGTCCTACTCAAATCAGTACTTTCCTATATCCTTTCGAAATCTTAACTTGTCTAATTTGAGTCTATCATTGCGGATTGTCTCTAGGAGGGGTATCCTCAACACCTTATTTATATCCCCTTTGTTAATACCCATCTTCCACTTATACACTTCAATCATGTCTTCCCTCATTTTTCGTCTTACAAGTGAATGTAGTTTAAGAGTCTTCAATCGTTCTCCGTAGGGAAGATTTCTAATGCTATATATTAATTTAGTCATTCTACGCTGGATGTTTTCTAACAAATTTATATCCATTCTGTAATATGGAGACAAGAACTGAGCTGCGTAATCTATGTGAATCCTTACTAATGATGTATAAAGCTGTAAAATAACCGCTGGACATCTGTTGCTTACACTTCTTAATATTAATTCCAATAATCTGTTTGCCTTATTACATACGCTTAAGCACTGCTGTCTTGGTTTAAGGTTGCTGCTTACCATAACCCCCAAGTCCTTTTCGCAATCTGTATGGCTGAGCTCTACGTTATTTAACTTATATGTGCTAGGGTTATGGACACTTCCAAGCTTCAGAAACTTGCTTTTATTTACATTGAACCGCATCTGCCACTTTTCTGACCACGAATTGAGTTTATCTAAATCCTGCTGAAGTTCTGCGACATCTCATGCTGAGTTCCTCACATACTTAGCAGTCGTTTCTTGTGTCCTCTCCTCCTTCCTTCCTTATCCTGATTAACTGGCCCTTGACTGTTGTTTTCCTCCTGTTGTTGCTGTGCAACAGCTTTAGTTCAGATTTGGCTATCGCTGCTGTCATTTTCATATTGTCGTATGGCCTCCCTTCTTACCTGTGCATATTCATTTCTGGCTCTACGACTGCTCTCCTTATTCTACTGGGTCCTTTGCCTTCTATACAACTTCCACTCCCTAGCACACTTGG
Organism: Cherax quadricarinatus; assembly: GCF_038502225.1. NCBI lineage: Eukaryota > Metazoa > Arthropoda > Malacostraca > Decapoda > Parastacidae > Cherax > Cherax quadricarinatus. The sequence goes on along the minus strand of NW_027200256.1, from coordinate 8,038 downwards.
TTTTGGCATGCCTGCACCTTATGGTGAACCACGGGCTCATCCTGGCTTTTTCATTATTCCCGTTACCCTTGGGTACAAATCTCTCCTCAGCTTCCTTGCATATTGTTGTTACATATTCCATCATCTCTTTTACTGACTTCCCTGCCAGTTCCCTGTCCCACTGAACGCCATTCAGAAAGTTCTTCATTCCCGCATAGTCCCCTTTCTTGTAGTTTGGCTTCATTCGTCTGGCCCTTCCTGCTTCCCACTCCACTTGTAACTCTGCTGTGTATTCGAAGCTTAAAACCACATGGTCGCCGGCCCCATTGGGGTCTTTCATATGTGATGTCCTCAATATCTGCACTACTCAAGGTGAACACTAGGTCTAGTCTTGTTGGTTCATCCTCTCCTCTCTCTTTGGTAGTGTTCCTTACATGTTGGTGCATGAAGTTTTCCAGTACCACCTCTATCATCTCAGCCCTCCACGTTTCTGGGCCCCAATGTTGCTCCAAGTCCTCCCAATCGATTTTGTTGTGGGTGAAGTCACCCATGATCAGTCGCTTTGCACTGCTCACATAAGCCCTTCTGGCCACTTCAGCCAGTGTGCCAACCATTGCTCTATTACTCTCATCATACTCCTACCTAGGCCTCCACCTGTTCTGTGCTGTTCACTGCAATTACCACCTTGGGACCCCCACACTGAAGTGTTCCTACTATGTTATCTCTTGCTTCTCCTCTGTCTCCTCTCTCCAGCTCATGAAAATCCCATCGGTTTTTGATGAGCAGTGCCACTCCTCCACCCCCTCTGTTCCCTCTGTCTTTCCTCAGGATCTGATATCCCATTGGAAAGATAGCATCTGTTATCACACCTGTCCGGTGATGCCTCTTTGAATCTTTAGTGCCACTCTTCCTACTTATTTGTTATTCCATCAGCGTTGGTGTACCATATCTTCTGTTTTCTCTCCAACACTGTGTTTTGGGTGATCTGTGAGGGTGGGGGACCTGGTAGTTTGCTGTGGGAATCTATAGCTGAGTGTTGAGTGAGAGATGTGAGTGTGGGATGTTGTTTGTGTTGGGATAGTATGATTGGTTGTAGGGTTCTGGGGATGGTTCTGTGTGTGCTTGCTCTTGTTGCACTGCCCATCTCTCGCTGTCCTCTGTTGATTCTGTCCTTGTCTCAATTTCGGGTGAGTCATGGCTTTCGATTCTATGTCATTTTCGTACTGTCGCTGGGCCTCCCTCCTTATCTGTGCATATTCGTTTCTGGCTCTTCTACTGATCTTCTTGTTTTCCTGGGTCCTTTGCCTTCTACACCTCTTCCAATCTCTAATGCACTTAGTTTTTGCCTCCCTGCACCTTTGGGTAAACCAAGGACTCGCTTTGGTCTTCCCATTGTTTCTGTTGCCCTTGGGAACAAACCTTTCCTCTGCCTCCTTGCATTTTGTTGTTACATACTCCATCATTTCATTTACTGTCTTTCCTACCATTTCTCTGTCCCATTGCGCCTCCCGCAGGAAGTTCCTCATACCTGTGTAGTCCCCCTTTTATAGTTTGGCTTTTCCCATTCGACTCCTGTTACCCTCTCCTTCTGTAACTCTACTATGCAATCAAAACTCAGGACTACTTGGTCACTAGGTCCGAGGGGCTTCTCATATGTGATGTCATCAATGTCTGAGCTACTCAGGGTGAACACAAGGTCTAGTCTTGCTGGTTCATCCTCCCCTCACTCTCTGGTAGTGTCCCTGATGTGTTGATGCATGAGGTTTTCCAGTACCACATCCATCATCTTGGCTCTTCATGTTTTGGGGCCCCCATGAGGCTCAAGGTTTTCCCAATCAGTCTCCCTGTGGTTGAAATCACCCATAACCAGTAACTTTGCTCTGCACGTTTGAGCTCTTCGTGCCACCTCAGCCAGTGTGTCCACCATCACTCTATTGTTCTCATCATATTTCTCTCTTGGTCTCCTGCAGTTCTGTGGTGGGTTATACATCACAGCAATGACTACCTTATGTTCCCCAGATTGAATTGTGCCTTCTACGTAGACCCTTTCTCCAATCTCGTCCATGCCCTCCATTTCCTCGAAACTCCATCGGCTTTTTATGAGCAGTGCAACCCGTCCTCCCCCTCTGCTCTTTCTATCTTTCCTCATGATCTGATATCCCGGTGGGAAGACTGCATCTGTTATTGTCTCAGTGAGTTGCATTTCTGTGACTGCTATGATGTCCGGGGACTTCTCGTTGATTCTTTCATACCATTCCTCGTATTTATTTGCTATTCCATCTGTGTTTGTGTACCACACCTTCAGCTTCTTGTCTATCGCGGTGGACTTGGGAGAATATTGGGGTTGGAGGGTGGGAGCCCTGGGGGCTTATGGGGGTTTGTGTTGTAGGTGGGATTTGTGGTGGGTGGTGAGGGTAGAGTGCCCGTAGGGAGCTGCTGTGGCAGTGGGGTTTGTGATGTTGGGGGTGGGGGGAGAGGGAACAGGACGTGGGTTTTGGTTGAGGTGGTTCAGTTGCTTTGGGGTTGTTTTGGTTGGGGTCCTTCTGTGGGTGTCTCTGTAGGGTGTATTTGTCCTTCCACCTGAGTCTGGGTTCTGCTCGTCCTCATCGGTGCCTCCTGTTCCTCCTTTCGTTTTTGTACCCTCTCTCTCAGTCTCATCCTTTCCTCCTGTGTTCTGTCGTGATCGAGGTACATGCTCTGGCACTCTGATTTGTCTCTCAGTCGTGCTTTCTCCTGCAGGACCCTGGTTCGAGCTGATTCTGCCTTTAAGACTACTTTGACAGGCTGTCTTCTTCTGCGTGCAAACCACCCAATTCTCCGAAAATTTCCCACGTGAGTCATGTCTCCCTCTCCTATTGCTTTCAAGATACCTTCGATTTCTTTCTTTTCTCCCTGGATTCTTTCATCATAGGTTTCCCCTTCGACTTCTTTGAGTGCATAGACAAACACTGACCTCTCCCTCTCCTCCTCCCACTGTGTCTCTCTCTGAGGTGTTTTATCTCCTTCCATCGAGACGTTCCTGCCTTCATCCCCTGCCCTTGCTGCAGCTCCTATGCTCACTGGACTGTCTTCCCTGCCCAGCTGTTCCCTGCCACTGTAGTTGACTGTTAGAGTCTCTGCATAAGTCTTGCCTCATGCATTGACTGCAGGCTTCACGACTGGTATTTCTGTACTCAACTTTTCCCGAATCCCCGCAGCCCCCTCGTCTTTGACTGGTATAGAAGTCTCTGATGTCCTTCCTGTGCTGTCATATGTCTCTCTATTCTGTTTCAGTTTTTTTAGTTCCTCTTCTAAGCACTTTATCTTATCTTCTGCTGCTAAGACTTGTACTCCCCACTTCCTGCTCTCTTCTGCTATCCTTTCCTCCATTACCCTCAGCTAGCTTCCTTCCCCAATCTTCCTCAATTTTTGTGAGCTCTACCTCCCATTCTTCCATCCCAGGTTCCTCCCTCCTGGATTCAACCTCCTGACCCATGGGTCTCTGCCCTCTTGGGTTGCCTTTTTTTTTTTTTGTCCTTACCACGGAAAGGAGCTTGTGTGTGAGAGGAGTGACGTCACTATTGCCTTCAGAGTGAGCATCTAATATTATATCTCCATGTACTAACATCTGGGTGCTTAATAACAACGTGACTTGTACAATGCAACAGAGTGATTTGTGTAACAGCTTCCTATAGTGAAAACGTGGATAACATAAATAGTGTTCATTAAGTGGTAGTGAGAAGGCAACACTTCCAGCTTGCCGGCCCACTGCCTGCCCTCACCCTCCCTCACTACACACCCCATTATAAACACCCCCACCATACCACCACCTGCCACCACTCGCTCTTGTGAACTTCATTGTAAACTTACAATGCCTCCTCTGTAATGACTTCACATTGCAAAATAGCAAGAATATCTTCGCTATCTGGCTATTGTCCCAGTAGTTACTGCAGTGTTTGTGGGTATAGTACAAGGGACAAAATACTTCTTAGATGTAAGGAGCCTACTTGTTCCAACTACTGCCACACAGATTGCATTCCAGAAGAAGAATTCTGTTGCAGTCAGGTTGAAAATCTGAGAAAATTGAAGGATATCCATACTCCTGTGGTATATGTGGAAACAAACCTGGTGCTACAGGAGGAAGGTTCAGAAGCACTACCTCAGAGACTCTAGTCCGAAGATCAAGACTGCCCTCTTGGGCTGTGTTGTAAAGTCTCAGCTAAGATAATCCATCACAGGGAAGCACTTATGAGCTCCTCAAATTATTAGATAACCTTCATGCTATTGTAGAAGGCCAGTGCAAGCCTACATCAAGTGACATTAGCTGCTCAGCTGATGGTGACACTATTGACAAAGACTGGAAGTCCCACACTGAGCTTAACTCAGGAGTAAATAACTGGTGGAATTCTGTCATCGCCAAGGCCCCACAGATTGACAGAGTTCAAAACACTACCTTTGGGAATCCTAACACAATTCCTCTGACCACCACAGAGGGAACAGATCATCTTTCCAGCAACGAAGTAAACCTGACATCTCTGCTTCAGCACCTGCCAGTACACTAGACAGAGAACATAACATCTCTGATCCTACACCTGTCAGCACACCTGCCGACATTATTCCAACATCTGGCACCAGTGCTTCATCGGCAAGTACTGAGTCAGGATTTTTCCCACCAGAGATTGGTACAGTTAATAATCAGGGCACTATCACTGCACCTCAACACCTACGGCACCAAAGAACGAACAACAGGGAAACATCCGTCAGAATTGCATAAGGGCGTGGTAGAGGACGTGGTAGAGGACGTGGTAGGGGACGTGGAAGAGGACGTGGAGGAGGAAGATATCTACAGCCGTCTCACCTTCCACCAGCACAGTCCCAGAGGCAGAGCCTGAGGACAAATCAGCAAAACACAAGGGGTGCAACAAATAATAGTCCACCCTCCCAGGCACCTAGGCAGTGCTCTCACTGTCACCGGAAGGGGCACACCACCAACAACTGCCTGCGAGATACCAGGTGTAATTATTGCCACAAGAAAGGACATCAGGAGGACCAGTGTCGGAAGAAAAAGGAACTTGATAGACAGAAAAAGGAACATGATAGACAGAAAAAGGAACTTGATAGAGACCTGTTTTCGGAACAAACCAGCAGGATCTCTGAATATGGTGAACACACTCACACGTCACCCACTCAGCTATTCTTATCTCAGAACAGCAGTTGGTACTGTGCCTTAAACAAGACCACAGACCTATATCCCTGCAGCTGCCTCAGTGTCCTACTTCTCTCGAGGACAGGCACCTTAAATGCCTTACACACCCACCACCTCAAGCTGACCACATCATGAGGAGCCAATCTATCAGCATCCTGTTGGCCAACATTAGAGGTTTCATTACTAATTATGGAGAGCTCAAACACAGTTTTGTGAACACTCGACCTCCCGACAAGATAACTGTTGTTGAAACATTTTTGGACGACAGGACTCCAGAAAATTTTGCAAGAATTGCTGGCTACACCTCATGGATGAGAAGAGACAGGTAAGGGCAAGGAGGAGGTGTTGCTGTGTGCTTCTCTAAAAGTGTACATGCCCAGCACATTGATGTTGCCATCCCTACTCATCTTGAAATGATGTTCTTCAAGCTATGCATAAACACTAGTACCTCTGTACTAGCATGTGCAATGTACAGACCTCAGTGGTAACATGCAGACCCCATCAACTTCCTAATGGAAAATGTGGACCCCTTTCTGCTACAACACAACTGTCAACATGTCATAACTGTTGGTGACCTCAACCAACACCTTATACAGAGGGACTTTGATGACCTTCTTGCAGTATTTGACATGAGAAACTTTGTTCATTTCCCTACTCACATCTCTGGCTCCTCCCTTGACCCAGTAGTGAGCGATCTAGCAGAAGGTATAGTCACTTGTCAACCCCTCGGTTACGTTGGATCATCTGACCCAACAGAACGAAGTGAGGAGTCCACACACACAACCTGGCTATGGGAAAGAGATAATTGGCCAGCCCTTTGCTCTGAACTCGCCACCACCAATTTGAATGCTCTTCTCCAAGGGGATGTTGGCAACCAGGTGAAAGCCTTCAGTGGTCATATCCTTAATCTACAACAAGAACACATTCCTCACCGGCAATATGTGACAAAGCCTACAGATCGGCCTTGGTTTGGCTTTCGTTGTAGAGAGGCTGCTACTGCTAAGTACAAGGCATGACGACTGTATAAAAGACATCCTACCACCTATAACAGGAACTTGCATAGGCAAGCCTGTAAGCATATGGGTGTTGTTCAAAAGTGGGCCATCGCTAAATGGGAGGTGGGCACAAGAAGAAAGCGAGCATCAGGTAGGGTAGGCTCCAAAACCTGGTGGTCCCTGGTCAAGGACAGACAAGGTTATCTGCCTGATGAACTCATTCCACCTGTAAACCGACAGGATGGGACCACCTCTACTAGCAGTCCAGAAAAAGCGGACCTCTTTGCCGAACACTTTGCTACCAAAATGCAAGTTCCTGATCCAGGCAGGGACCCACCTTGGCTAGCTGCAAGAATTGTGTCAAAACTGTCAGTGGTGACAATAAGGCAGAAAGAGGTGCACTTCCTTCGCTTGAACAAGAAAAGGCTGTGGACCCAGAAAAGTTGAGCCCAAGATTGCTGAGAAGATGTGCAGACTAGCTATCAGCACCTCTAATTCGCCATCTTTCAGCACTGCCTAGTACAGTATAAATGGCCTTCTCTGTGGAAAGAGGCATATGTAGTCCCTGTTCACAAAAAGACGAGCAGAGCAGAAATCAGCAATTACAGGCCAGTGTCACTCCTGTCAATCACTGGCAAGCTCCTTGAGACAATAATCTCAAGACAAATGACAGAGTTTTTTGACTACCACTCACTACTTTGTGACCGTCAATATGGCTTCAGGAAACGTTACTCTGCTGCTGATCTGTTGTTAAACCTCTCTACTAAGTGGCACCAGTCACTGGATGAATCGAAAGTCAACTGTGTGGTAGCACTGGACATTGCTGGTGCCTTCGACCGAATGTGGCACTAGGGCCTCTTAGCAAAACTGCAAGCTCTGGCAATTGCAGGATCTATGCTATGTCTCCTCAGTGATTACCTTCATGGTAGATCCCTAAAGGTAGTTCTCGATAAAAGAGAATCAGCAAGACATCCTATTGGGGCAAGTGTTCCACAAGGAAGTGTTCTGGGGCTATTGTTATGGAATGTCTACTTCAATAACCTTCTTCAATTCATCCTAGAATCCCATGCATGTGCAGACGACTGTACACTGACATTCACTTATCCAAGAGAAGAAATGCCGCTGCTCTAAGCTACATCCACCACCAGCTCAGAGCTATATCAGTTTGTGGAAATAGATGGCAAGTAATATTTGCACCTGAGAAAACGCAAATGATGATGATCTCTAGGCACCAAGATGATAATGCTGGTGCAGTAGTAAGGATGAATGGGAGGGTGTTGGCACCTGGGGAAGAAGTTGATATCCTTGGGGTGAAATTTGACTCCAAAATTACCTTGAAAAACCACGTTGTAAATCTTGCAAATAAGGCAGCCAGGAAGCTTACAGCACTTCGCCGTATCTCGCATCTGCTTGACAGTAGGGGTTGCAAGATTTTGTACGAGGCACAAGTACACTCACACATTCAGTATGCTCCACTTTCTTGGTCCGGCTGCCCCCCCTTCTCATCTGCGACTACTTGACAGAGTAGAGAACATAGCAAGACGTCTCATCTCTCGCCTGGACCAGTCCTGGATAGATCTGTCATTTCAGCAGAGCCTTCAACACAGGAGGGATGTGTGTAGCCTTACTCTTATGTACAAGGCCAGTATTATAAAAGTACCACACTTCGATCTACATCGAGGACAGCGTGAAACAATTTTCTATACCACAAGACGGGCAGAAAACAGCAACTTCACTCTGGCTGTACTATTCTCCAGAACATCACCTCATCTGAGATCATTTATTCCCAGGATGACTCGAGTCTGGAACACATTCGTACAGCATTATGATGTCATTGAGATAAAGTCAGTTGATCAGATGAAAATGCTGGCCCACAGAT